>NW_026461750.1:0-55804 GCF_021730395.1 Mercenaria mercenaria | reverse complement strand
ATTCTGTAACTCACTCTGCAACTCCTTAAATACTATAGCGTTAGTTTGCTATTCACTCTGCAACTTCTTAAATGTAAACGGAGGTTCTGCCATCTTAGTGTAGGCATGACTATTGATTCTGTAACTCACTCTGCAACTCGGTAAGAACTATGGCGTTAGTTTGCAATTCACTCTGCAACTTCTTAAATGTACATGGAGGCTCTGTCATCTTAGTGTAGGCATGACTATTGATTCTGTAACTCACTCTGCAACTCCTTAAATACTATAGCGTTAGTTTGCAATTCACTCTGCAACTTCTTAAATGTACATGGAGACTCTGTCATCTTAGTGTAGGCATGACTATTGATTCTGTAATTTACTTTGCAACTCCTTAATCACTATAGCGTTAGTTTGCAATTCACTCTGCAACTTCTTAAATGTACATCGAGGCTCTGTCATCTTAGTGTAGGCACGACTATTGATTCTGTAACTCACTTTGCAACTCCCTAAATACTATAGCATTTGTTTGGAATTCACTCTGCATCTTCCTAAATGTACATGGAGGCTCTGTCATCTTAATACAGGCATGACTGTTGATTCTGTAACTCATTCTGCAACTCCTTAAATACTATAGCGTTAGTTTGCAATTCACTCTACAACTTCTTAAATGTACAGGGAGGCTCTGTCATCTTAGTGTAGGCATGACTATTGATTCTGTAACTAACTCTGCAACTCCTTAAATACTATGGCGTCAGTTTGCAATTCACTCTGCAAGTTCTTAAATGTACATGGAGGCTCTGTCATCTTAGTGTAGGCATGTTTATGTATAGCGCGGCTTGACACATAAAGTATGTGCTCTTCACCACTGTACCTATGAGTCGTGCAACATCAAGTTGTAATAATGAAATGAATGAACTGGCACGCAGAAAAGTGCCATTCAAATATTCCACATGAAAATGCAAACACAACTAGCCGTGTCCAACTGTATAAGAACATTTTGGTTAATTCCGACTAGATACTGAAATAGTTTAATACAATAATTTAGCACAACCATTCTAAAGCATCAAATACCACCACAATCCGATCATGTTACAATATGTAATTAATTCAGAATTAACAGTTCTATCAATTCAGTATTCAATATAATATTCAAAATTTATAAAATTATAAAGGTGGGGGTTTACCAACAGCGATCTGCATATATTTAAAGTATTGAAATTAATATTTAAAGTAGCAGTCCTAAGGCAGTGAGTTTCATATATTTTTAAAGTATTAATTGAAGAGGAAACAAAAATAAAGCAAAATAAGGTGTCATGCATCCTTAGCCAGCACTACAGACACTATCTTTCGGTTCAGCCTGTGCTGGAAAAAGGACCCAAGAATATATGACATTATACATTCCTTGTGAAAATGTAGTGGTGCCTTAAACATGTTTTACTCAGCTGAAACACTCGGCACTCTAATGTCACACATTCAAAATGCAATCAGCACAACAGACATTACTGACTAAGGAGAAGACACAAACAAAGGATAATGGAATATTTAATAAGGTAAAGATTCTATTTATATTGTTTAGTTTTTTAGTGAAGAATGTGCTCATCTTTAATTTAAATTCCCAGTTGTATGGGCAATAAAAGTTGAAATTATCATCTATATTATTAATTTCTCTTAACAATAAGACAGGGGGGAGTATTGGTCTATAAAATTTAGTTTCATTTAAGTGCAGACTGTGCAGTTTTTAAAATTTAGTTCCCAGTTGTATGTGCAATAAAGTTGAAATTATTATCTTTAGCTTTTTAGTTCTCTTGAAAATAAAACAGGGTGGAGTATTGGTCTATAAAATTTAGTTTTTCATGAAAATAAACAGGGGGAGTGTTGTTTTATAAATTTAGACTATCTTAGTGCAGACTGTGATATTATTTAATTTTAGTTACCAGTTTTATGGGTAATAACAGTTGAAATTAATATCTATAGTTTTTAGTTTCTGTAGAAAATAAGACAGGGGGGAGTGTTGTTGATTAAACCGAAACGTATAACACAATGCATAAATAATAGTCCATCTATCTTTTAAAATATTTAAGCAATGTGCACAGACACTATGAAAACTTAAACACCAGTCTGCTGTACTAAAACGCATGTCCGAGAAACGAATGTAACCCATGTAGCCTGTTGTATTCTTGAATCTTACAATATTTACATAAATATTTCATCCCAGCCCTAATTAAATAGTTAAAAAATGAAATGGCACATACCTCTGAACAGCTTCCAAAGACATTTTTACTTCTAAATATCTATATCATCACATTCAGTGCATTTCTATAATGTATCCTTTCTTGGCGGATTATATCCGAACATGACTACACTACGGCGCAGTGTTCACAGGGGCATCATGTACATTTCACAGTCTAAATAGACATTTCTAAAGAAAATTTGACTATAACAATTAGAGCAAATAGCAATGAAATTATAATAATACCATTCAATTCATAATACTTTACATAAACTTGGATCATTTCTATCGTCTGCTACGTACACCGGAAGGCACGGAGTGTAGCTTTCCTGCCGTACCATAACCGTATTTCAGTATGAGTAAACTGTATACTGACCTAGGGGTCTATATGAAAATTTTACAAATATCTTTAGGAAATGAACATTATGATAAGAAAACCGACTGATGCAAAATGTAATACAGTCTGTATTAGAAAATTAGCTGTACAAGTACTATTTAAGACATAACTAGATACTGGATCAGGTATTATAACCGTTCATTATCACTTATAAATCACCGACTATCGAATTGTGACGATAATCAATGTATTCGGGTACAAAATTAATGAAGAATTAAGGAGAATAGTGAAATTTTTACATTATCGGCTGATATGATACAGAGTTAGAATGAATGAATGAATATAGAAAAACAAAACAACCTACAATCTTATTTTGTCTTTATTTTTTTATTTTTTTCTTCAGAATATATGATAAAATTCAGTCAGTCACAGTGATTGTATCCGCATTTTTGCCGCTAGAAACTATATAGTTGCAGAAGCATGACTACCATATGATACATTCTACCTTGTATGAAAGTAAAAACAAAACAACAAAAATAATAGACATAGTGTGTTATGAACTAACCAAAACTGTATAGGAGTTCAATACATTTATAAATTATTATGTTCAAGGGTAGAACGTTTTATACATATGTTAGTACCCGGTACAGGCCCACACTCTCAGCAGAAAAATTTTTTTTAGCCTTCACCAAGAGATTACGCGGGACTTTTATAACATTCTATGTTTATGTATAGGGCGGCTTGACACATAAAGTATGTGCTCTTCACCACTGTACCTATGAGTCGTGCAACATCAAGTTGTAATAATGAAATGAATGAACTGGCACGCAGAAAAGTGCCATTCAAATATTCCACATGAAAATGCAAACACAACTAGCCGTGTCCAACTGTATAAGAACATTTTGGTTAATTCCGACTAGATACTGAAATAGTTTAATACAATAATTTAGCACAACCATTCTAAAGCATCAAATACCACCACAATCCGATAATGTTACAATATGTAATTAATTCAGAATTAACAGTTCTATCAATTCAGTATTCAATATAATATTCAAAATTTATAAAATTATAAAGGTGGGGGTTTACCAACAGCGATCTGCATATATTTAAAGTATTGAAATTAATATTTAAAGTAGCTGTCCTAAGGCAGTGAGTTTCAAATATTTTTAAAGTATTAATTGAAGAGGAAACAAAAATAAAGCAAAATAAGGTGTCATGCATCCTTAGCCAGCACTACAGACACTATCTTTCGGTTCAGCCTGAAACTCCTTAAATACTATAGCGTTTGTTTGCAATTCATTCTGCAACTTCTTAAATGTACATGGAGGCTCTGTCATCTTAGTGCAGGCATGACTATTGATTCTGTAACTCATTCTGCAACTACTTAAATACTATAGCGTTAGTTTGCAATTCACTCTACAACTTCTTAAATGCACATGGAGGCTCTGTCATCTTAGTGTAGGCATGACTATTGATTCTGTAACTCACTCTGCAACTCGTTAAATACTATGGCGTTAGTTTGCAATTCACTCTGCAACTTCTTAAATGTACATGGAGGCTCTGTCATCTTAGTGTAGGCATGACTATTGATTCTGTAATTTACTTTGCAACTCCTTAAATACTATAGCGTTAGTCTGCAATTCATTCTGCAACTACTTAAATGTACATGGAGGATCTGCCATCAGAGTGTAGGCATGACTATTGATTCTGTAACTCACCCTGCAACTCCTTAAATATTATGGCGTTAGTTTGCAATTCCCTCTGCAACTTCTTAAATGTACATGGAGGCTCTGTCATCTTAGTGTAGGCATGACTATTGATTCTGTAACTCACTGTGCAACTGGTTAAATACTGTGGCATTAGTTTGCAATTCACTATGCAACTTCTTAAATGTACATGGAGGCTCTGTCATCTTAGTGTAGACATGACTATTGATGTTGTAACTCACTTTGCAACTCCTTAAATACTATAGCGATAGTTTGCAATTCCCTCTGCAACTCTTTAAATGTACATAGAGGCTCTGTCATCTCAGTGTAGGCATGACTATTGATTCTGTAACTCACTCTGCAACTCCTTAAATACTGTAGCGTTTGTTTGCAATTCACTCTGCAACTTCTTAAATGTACATGGAGGCTCTGCCATCATAGTGTAGGCATGACTATTGATTCTGTAACTCACTCTGCAACTCCTTAAATACTATGGCGTTAGTTTGCAATTCACTCTGCAACTTCTTAAATGTACAAGGGGGCTTTGTCATCTTAGTGTAGGCATGACTATTGATTCTGTAACTTACTCTGGAAATCCTTAAATACTATTGCGCTAGTTTGCAATTCACTCTGCAACTTCTTAAATATATATGGAGGCTCTGTCATCTTAGTGTAGGCATGAGTATTGATTCTGTAACTCACTCTGGAAATCCTTAAATACTATTGCGTTAGTTTACAATTCACTCTGCAAATTATTAAATGTACATGGAGGCCCTGTCATCTGAGTTGTGGGCATGACTATTGATTCTGTAACTCACTCTGCAACGCCTAAAATACTATGGCGTTAGTTTGCAATTCACTCTGCAACTTCTTTAATGTACATGGAGGCTCTGTAACTGAGTTGTTGGCATGACCATTGATTCTGTAACTCACTCTGCAACTCCTTAAATACTATAGCGTTAGATTGCAATTGACTCTGCAACTTCTTAAATGTACATGTAGGCTCTGTCATCTTAGTGTAGGCATGACTGTTGATTCTGTAACTTACTCTGCAACTCCTTAAATACTCTAGCGTTAGTTTGCAATTCACTCTGCAACTTCTTAAATGTACATGGAGGCTCTGTCATCTTAGTGTAGGCATGACTATTGATTCTGTAACTCACTTTCCAACACCTTAAGTACTAAAGCGCTAGTTTGCAATTCACTCTGCAAATTATTGAATGTACATGGAGGCCCTGTCATCTGAGTTGTGGGCATGACTATTGATACTGTAACTCACTCTGCAACGCCTAAAATACTATGGCGTTAGTTTGCAATTCACTCTGCAACTTCTTAAATGTACATGGAGGCTCTGTAACTGAGTTGTTGGCATGACCATTGATTCTGTAACTCACTCTGCAACTCCTTAAATACTATAGCGTTAGATTGCAACTGACTCTGCAACTACTTAAATGTACATGTAGGCTCTGTCATCTTAGTGTAAGCATGACTGTTGATTCTGTAACTTACTCTGCAACTCCTTAAATACTCTAGCGTTAGTTTGCAATTCACTCTGCAACTTCTTAAATGTACATGGAGGCTCTGTCATCTGAGTTGTGGGCATGACTATTGATTCTGTAACTCACTCTGCAACTCCTTAAATACTATAGAGCTAGATTGCAATTCACTCTGCAACTTCTTAAATGCACATGGATGCTCTGTCATCTGAGTTGTGGGCATGACTATTGATTCTGTAACTCACGCTGGAACGCCTTAAATACTATGGCGTTTGTTTGCAATTCACTCTGCAACTTCTTAAATGTACATGGAGGCTCTGTCATCTTAGTGTAGGCATGACTATTGATTCTGTAAGTTACTCTGGAAATCCTTAAATACTATAGCGTTAGTTTGCAATTCACTCTGCAACTTCTTAAATGTACGTGGATGCTCTGTCATCTTAGTATAGGCATGAGTATTGATTCTGTAACTCACTCTGCAACTCGGTAAGAACTATGGCGTTAGTTTGCAATTCACTCTGCAACTTCTTAAATGTACATGGAGGCTCTGTCATCTTAGTGTAGGCATGACTATTGATTCTGTAACTCACTCTGCAACTCCTTAAATATTATGGCGTTAGTTTGCAATTCACTCTTCAACTTATTAAATGTACATGGAGGCTCTGTCATCTGAGTTGTGGACGTGACTATTGATTCGGTAACTCACTCTACAACTCCATAAATACTATAGCGTTAGTTTGCAATTCACTCTGCGACTTCTTAAATATACATGGAGGTTCTGTGATCTTCGTGTAGGCATGACTATTGATTCTGTAACTCACTCTGCAACTCCTTAAATGTACATGGAGGCTCTGTCATCATAGTGTAGACATGACTATTGATTCTGTAATTCACTCTACAACTACTTAAATACTATAGCGTTAGTATGCAATTAACTCTGCAACTCCTTAAATGTACATGGAGGCTCTGTCATCATAGTGTAGACATGACTATTGATTCTGTAATTCACTCTACAACTACTTAAATACTATAGCGTTAGATTGCAATTCACTCTGCAACTTCTTAAATGTACATGGAGACTCTGTCATCATAGTGTAGGCATGACTATTGATTCTGTAATTCACTCTACAACTACTTAAATACTATAGCGTTAGTTTGCAATTCACTCTGCAACTTCTTAAATGTACATGGAGACTCTGTCATCATAGTGTAGACATGACTATTGATTCTGTAATTCACTCTACCACTCCTTAAATACTATAGCGTTAGTATGCAATTCACTCTGCAACTTCTTAAATGTACATGGAGGCTCTGTCATCTTAGTGTAGGCATGACTATTGATTCAGTAACACATTTTGCAACTCCTTAAATACTATAGCGTTAGTTTGCAACTCAGTCTGCAACTTCTTAAATGTACATGGAGGCTCTGTCATCTTAGTGTAGGCATGACTATTGGTTCTGTAACCCACTCTACCACACCTTAAATCTATAGCGTTAGTATGCAATTCACTCTGCAACTTCTTAAATGTACATGGGCTCTGTCATCTTAGTGTAGGCATGATATTGATTCAGTAAACTTTTGCAACCCTTAAATACTATAGCGTTAGTTTGAATCAGTCTGCAACTTCTTAAATGTACATGGAGGCTCTGTCATCTTAGTGTAGGCATGACTATTGATTCTTAACCCACTCTGGAAATTCTTAAATACTATAGCGTTAGTTTGCAATACACTCTGCAACTTCTTAAATGTACATGGAGGCTCTGCCATCTTAGTGTAGGCATGACTATTGATTCTGTAACTCACTCTGCAACTCCTTAAATACTATAGCGTTAGTTTGCAATTCACTCTGCAACTTCTTAAATGTACATGGAGGCTCTGCATCTTAGTGTAGGCATGACTATTGATTCTGTATTTACTTTGGAACTCCTTAAATACTATAGCTAGTTGCTTCACTCTGCAACTTCTTAAATGTACGTGGAGCTCTGCATCTTAGTGTAGCATGACTATTGATTCTGTAATTCACTCTGCAACTCCTTAAATACTATAGCGTTAGTTTGCAATTCACTCTGCAACTTCTTAAATGTACATGGAGGCTCTGTCATCTTAGTGTAGGCATGACTATTGATTCTGTAATTACTTACAAATCTTTAATACTATAGCGTTAGTTTGCAATTCACTCTGCAACTTCTTAAATGTACATGCGAGGCTCTGTCATCTAGTGTAGGCATGACTATTGATTCTGTAACTCCACTTTGCAACTCTTAAATACTATAGCGTTAGTTGCAATTCACTCTGCAACTTCTTAAATGTACATGGAGCTCTGCCATCTAGTGTAGACATGACTTTGATTCTGTTAACTCACTTGCAACTCTTAAATACTATAGCGTTAGTTTGCAATTCACTCTGCAACTTCTTAAATGTACATGGAGGCTCTGCATCTTAGTGTAGGCATGACTATTGATTCTGTAACACACCTTGCAACTCGTTAATACTATGCGTTTAGTTGAATTCACTCTGCAACTTCTTAAATGTACATGGAGGCTCTGTCATCTTAGTGTAGGCTGACTATTGATTCTGTAACCCACTCTGAATCTTAAATACTATAGCGTTAGTTTGAATTCACTCTGCAACTTCTTAAATGTACATGGAGGCTCTGTCATCTTAGTGTAGGCATGACTATTGATTCTGTAACCACTTGCAACTCTTAAATACTAAGCGTTAGTTTGCAATTCAATCTGTGCAACTGACTTCTAAATGTACATGGAGGCTCTGTCATCTTAGTGTAGGCATGACTATTGATTCGTAATTCACTTCAACTCTTAAATACTATAGCGTTAGTTTGCAATCATCTGCAACTTCTTAATGTACTGGAGCTCTGTCATCTGGAGGCATGACTATTGATTCTGTAATTCACTCTCAACTCCTTAAATACTATAGCGTTAGATTGCAATTCACTCTGCAACTTCTTAAATGTACATGGAGCTCTGTCATCTAGTGGCATGACTATTGATTCTGTAATTCACTCTACAACTACCTTAATACTATAGCGTTAGTTTGCAATTCACTCTCCAACTTCTTAAATGTACATGGAGGCTCTGTCATCTTAGTGTAGGCATGACTATTGATTCTGTATTCACTCACAATCTTAAAATACTATAGGTTAGTTTCAATTCACTCTGCAACTTCTTAAATGTACATGGAGCTCTGTCATCTTATGTAGGCATGACTATTGATTCTGTAATTCACTCTACAACTCCTTAAATATTAGGGTTAGTTTCAATTCACTCTGCAACTTCTTAAATGTACATGGAGCTCTGTCATCTTAGTGTAGGCATGACTATTGATTCTGTAACTCACTCTGCAATCCTTAAATTATGGTGTTAGTTTACAATTCACTCTGCAACTTCTTAAATGTACATGGAGGCTCTGTCATCTTAGTGTAGGCATGACTATTGATTCTGTAACTCACTCTGCAACTCCTTAAATACTATGGCGTTTATTTGCAATTCACTCTGCAACTTCTTAAATGTACATGGGGCTCTGTCATCTGAGTTGTGGACGTGACAATTGATTCTGTAACTCACTCTGCAACTCCTTAAATACTATGGCGTTAATTTGCAATTCACTCTGCAACTTCTTAAATATACATGGAGTCTGTGATCTTCGTGTAGGCATGACTATTGATTCTGTAACTCACTCTGCAACCCTAAATATAGCGTATTTGCATTCATCTGCAACTTATTAAATGTACATGAGCTCTGTCATCTTAGTGTAGCCATGACTATTGATTTTGTAACTACTCTGCAACTCCTTAAATACTATAGCGTTAGTTTGCAATTCACTCTGCAACTTCTTAAATGTACATGAGGCTCTGTCATCTATGTAGGCATGACTATTGATTCTGTAACTCACTCTGCAACTCCTTAAATACTTGCTTTAAATATTGCAATTATCTGCAAAATTCCTAAATGTACATAAGTACTGTCATCTTAGTGTAGGCATAACTTTGATTCGTAATACATTGCAACACTTAAATACTAAGCGTTTGTTTGCAATTCAAATCTGCAACTTTTAAATGTACATGATCTCTGTTCTCTAAGTGTGACATGAAAATAGATTCTGTAAATCACTTACAACTCCTTAAAACTATAACGTTAGTATCAATTGCACTAACTTCTATAATTTTACTGACTTTACGTCCATCTTAGGTAGGCACTGAACTGTGATCCTGAACACATTATTGCAATGCTCCTTTAAAATCACTTATGCGTTAGTTTGCAATTCAATCTGCAACTTCTATAAATGTACAGGAGGCTCTGTCATCTTAGAGGTAGGATGACTATGAATTCGTAACCTACTCTAGGAAATTCTTAAATACTATGAGCGTAAGTTTGCAATTCACTTTCTGCAACTTCTAAATGTACAGGTGACTCTGTCATATCTTTTGTGTTTTCATACTATTGATTCTTAATTCACTGCTGCACTCCTTAAATACTATAGCGTAATATGTTGCAATCACTCTGCAACTTCTTAAATGTACATGGAGCTCTGTCACTTAGTGTAGGCATGACTATTGATTCTGTAATTCACATTAGCACCACTCCTTAAATACATATGCGTTAGTTTAGCAATTCATCTTGCAACTTCTTTAAATGTACATGGAGCTCTGTCATCTTAGTGTAGGCATGACTAATTGATTCTAACCAACTTGAATCTTAAATACTATAGCGTATAGTTTGCAATCAGTCTGCAACTTCTAAAATGTACATGGAGCTCTGCATCTTAGTGTAGGCATGACTATTGATTCTGTAACCACTCTGGAACTCCTTAAATACTATAAGCGTTAGTTTGCAATCACTCTCGCAACTTCTAAATTACATGGAGGTCTCTGCCATCTTAGTGTAGGCATGAACTATTGATTCTGTAACTCACTCTGCAACTCCTTAAATACTATAGCGTTAGATTGCAATCACTCTGCAATCTATCTTAATGTACATGGAGCCTCTGCCATCTAGTGTAGGCATGACTATTGATTCTGTAACTTACTTTGGAACTCCTTAAATACTATAGCGTTAGTTTGCTATTCAATCTGCAACTTCTTAAATGTACGTGGATGCTCTGTCATCTTAGAGTAGGCATGACTATTGATTCTATAATTTACTTTGCAACTCCTTAGTCACTATAGCGTTAGTTTTGCAATTCACTCTGCAACTTCTTAAATGTACATGAGGCTCTGTCATCTTAGTGTAGGCATGACTATTGATTACTGTAAACTCACTTCTGCAACTCCTTAAATACTATAGCGTTAGTTGCAATTCACCTCTGCAACTTCTTAAATGTACATGGATGCTCTGTCATCTAGTGTAGACATGACTTGATTCTGTACTCACTTGCAACACTCCTTAAATACTATAGCGTTAGTATGCAATTCACTCTGCAACTTCATTAAATGTACATGGAGGCTCTTCATCTTAGTGTAGGCATGACTATTGATTCTGTAACCACTGAGCAACTCCTTAAATACATAGCGTTAGTTTGCAACATCACTCTGCAACTTCTTAAATGTACATGGAGGCTCTGTCATTAGTGTAGCATGACTATGATTCTAACCACTCTGTAACATCTTAAATACTATAGGCGTTAGTTTGAATACACTCTGCAACTTCTTAAATGTACATGGAGTCTCTGCATCTTAGTTAGGCATGACTATTGATTCCCTTGTAACTCACTACTGCAACTCCTCTAAATAATATATGCGTTAGTTTGCAATTCACTCTGCAACTTCTTAAATGTAACATGGAGCTCTGCATCTTAGTGTAGCATGACTATTGATTCTGTAATTCACTTCGAACCCTTAAATACAATAGCGTTAGTTTGCATATCACTCTGCAACTTCTTAAATGTACATGGAGCTCTGCCATCTTAGTGTAGGCATGACTATTGATTCTGTAACTCACATCTAGCAACTCCTAAATACTATAGCGTTAGTTGCAATTCACTCTGCAACTTCTTAAATGTAACATGGAGCTCTGTCATCTTAGGAGGCATGACTATTGATTCTGTAATTTACTATTGCAACTCCTTATCACTATAGCGTTAGTTTGCAATTCACTCTGCAACTTCTTGAATGTACATCGAGGCTCTGTCATCTTAGTGTAGGCATGACTATTGATTCTGTAACCCACTTTGCAACTCGTTAAATACTATAGCGTTTAGTATGCAATTCACTTCTGCAACTTCTTAAATGTACATGGAGGCTCTGACATCTTAGTGTAGACATGACAGTTGATTCTGTAACCCACTTTGCAACTCGTTAAATACAATAGCGTTAGTTTGCATTCACTCTGCAACTTCTTAAATGTACATGGAGGCTCTGACATCTTAGTGTAGACATGACTGTTGATTCTGTAACCCACTTTGCAACTCGTTAAATACTATAGCGTTAGTATGAAATTCACTCTGCAACTTCTTAAATGTACATGGAGGCTCTGTCATCTTAGTGTAGGCATGACTATATGATTCTGTAACCTCACTTTGCAACTCCGTTAAATACTATGGCGTTAGTTTGCAATTCACTCTCTGCAACTTCTTAAATGTACAATGGAGGCTCTGTCATCTAGTGTGAGGACATGATCTAACCATTGATGTTGTAAACTCACATTCTCACTGCAACTTCCTTAAATACTATGGCGTTAGTATTGCAATTCACTCTGCAACTTCTTAAATGTACATGAGGCTCTGTCATCTAGTGTAGCATGACTATGATTCCTGTAACTCACTCTCAGCTAACTACTTAAATACATGAGCGTTAGTTTGCAATTCACTCTGCAACTTCATTAAATGTACATGGAGGCTCTGTCATCTTAGTGTAGCCATGACTATTGATTTTGTAACTTACTCTGCAACTCCTTAAATACTACAGCGTTAGTTTGCAATTCACTCTGCAACTTATTAAATGTACATGTAGGCTCTGTCATGTTACTGTAGCCATGACTATTGATTTTGTAACTCACTCTGCAACTCCTTAAATGTGACTTGCATTTTAAAGTATCAATGCTCTATTATCTTAATATAGATTTCCTACAGGCTGGCCTTTAGCAATATAAGTACAATGGTCTTTCTTGAGAGGCGGCTGATTGCACAACATTAACTGTTTGTCATTCCAAAATACCAGTTGATCAGTATACGACTGTATATAGTGGTAAAGGTGTTTATACTCAATTGTCAATATTCATTGCTGCGTATTCAGAAGCTGTTCTCCTTAGGAGGAGGTGAAAAAAATAACAACAACAACAACAACAATACCCTCTAAGAAAATACAATAATGTAATTGTCAACATATAACACATGGGTTATAATTTTCTTGTTCCTTTTAAACGCCCCTAGGTGGTCCACTCGAATGTAGTCCCTGACACAATATAGTTCATTGTTTGTTTTGGGAAAAAATCCATTTTCATGCTAGGTATTGCTTTTATTTTCAATTTGGTCAGTAATCATACCCTTACAAAGTATTTTAGAAGAGGTCAGATATATGGAAGTTGGTAATATGTAGTTTAAGGATGTTGCTTAGTGACAGCTGAGGATGCTGGGAAAGTTTGCGGAAGAATAGATTGGTCATTCAAAGTTAGCCGGTGCTCTTGCATTATGGTCGACATATTGTTTTTTTCTGTGTTTTCAATAGCATTTGGATTATTTTATTCAAGAACATGGTCTGGCAACAAGTGAAAGAATGGAAAAGTATAAAAAAAACTCTGTAGACCTTGACAATTTAATATGACTCAAAGAAATGTATTTAATACCGTCATACCTAAAATTGAAAATATCATATAGAGCCCACATTCTTGATTAGACATTTACGAGCGTATCAGAACAATGGTCTTGATTACATCTGAGCTATGTTTAAAACTCAGTCATTTCGGGCACAATCTTGTGTATGCAATGCATTTCATTCCAAATACCGAAATTAAGATGTCAATTTTGCATACGGGTCATGATCAGTCAATAACTAAGTCACTAAATACAACAATAAAAATCCTGCTCACACTACAAAGGCAATGGTTTTTCTCTAACACTGATGAAACCCCATCAGACTGTTTGTTTGCCTAGGGTCTACAACAAAGACACCAGTATCGTTATATCATCTCCTCTTCTATCAGTGAGGGGCCTCCGTGGCCGAGTGGTTAAGGTTGCTGACTTCAAATCACTTGCCCATCACTCGGGGCGTTGAATTCTTCATGTGAGGAAGCCATCCAGCTGGCTTACGGAAGGTCGGTGGTTCTACCCAGGTGCCCGCTCGTGATGAAATAATGCACGGAGGGACACCTTGGTCTTCCTACACCATTAAAGCTGGAAAGTCGCCATATGACCTATCATGTGTCGGTGCGACGTTTAATCCAAAAAAAAAAAAAAAACGTTCTATCAGTCCTACGTACACTGCTTTATTTGGTGCGGAGTTTCCTTTTGCTGCATCTTGCAGCAACTTCGTACTCTTAAACATTGTGTGAAGATTCATACGTTTAATTGAAGGAAATAGCACTTTTAGGACATTTTCAAAGTGCAAAAAGATATTTTTCAAAGTGCATAAAAAGGGATCTGAAGTAATTTTGTCAAAATAAGTCAGATGTATGGAACCTTGTATATTTGAATTTGCCTCATTATCATTACAACCTGTTTTGCCATTCAATGCAATACTTTCATTGGTTTCGGAGTTGCTTTTTTAAAGAAATCAAACATTTTGCAATATTTTCTTAGTAAAAATAGAAGACAGGCTTATAAAAGTTGATATGAAGATTAGTTTAGTTTAATCATATTTTATTGCTTAAGAAATACGGCAATACAATTCTATACAATACATGCAAATAAATCAGCAAACAAACAAAAGGAAGAATAAACACATGTAGTAATAACGCGAATATCAAAAGCAAACGGGTTGGGCCACATATGAAGATTAACAGTATGATCTGAAACGCGTGTGTGAAATTTCCATCAAATGTATGAATAGGTTCAGATATTAAAGGAAATGCAAGTTTTGGGCCAAGTGAATTGTTCAAACGGACCTATTATGTAATGCTTTCAACCTGTTTTGAAGTTCCAGTGTTATACCTTCGTTTGTTCCAGAGATATTAATTTTGTCAAATTTTCTAAGGGAAATAATAATTTTGTCAAAATAAAAGGCAGACTTATAGAATTTGATGTGTAAGCTTACATTATGACCGTATAATTTAAATCAAATGCATGAATAAGTTTCGGAAATATTGAAAGAAATGTCAATTTGGGGAATTCTTTCCAAGTGAAAAAGGAAGGTAAATTTGTCAAATCGCAAGTCAGAGTTGTGGGACCTGGTTTGTGAATTTGTCTTATGAGCCTATAAACATAATGATATCTGTATCGGTAACCTAGATTGGATGGGATGGATGAGACGGGAGACGGACGGGACAAAACCCAACAAAATTTGATAGATGTATAATTATCAAAAGAAAAAGAAACAATTTCATACAAACAGGCAAACAAATATGATAGCATAATTTATCATGACCTACGACATCATAAGAAAAATGAACGTTGTTTAACAAGAGTTAAGACTTGACAATTAGAATCTACAAGAAAAGGCATAGAACGAACTGGTGAACACAAGTTTGAAAATAACCTTTTGATCTGTCACAAACTGACACATGGGCCTCAAAGTGTCTATAGTAGAAAGACAGGTTATGTAAATATTTCAGATATTGAGGTAAATGTCAGATTTCACGCATGATTTTTTTGCATTGGATAACTTGATGTCCATGTAAATTCCATTAAATTCGGTTCAGTAATAAGGAAATTTTTAAAACTTCAGCAATTTATGTTTTTATCTCTTAAACCACTGTATTTTTTTTAATAACGAGCTTAATTTGTACAATTTACTTTCGCGGGTTAATAGTCAATTTCACGGCTCTGTCGTTATTCACGTGCAAAATAAATATTTTTGCGGGACAAAAACATAAATACTGACAAGTTTAGATATGCATAGCGCACACCACATTACCGACTGACAGAATGTCACTCTACTCTGTTCTTTGCAGAAATTTATTTGTTAGTTTCAGTATTATTTTCAAATTGTGATTTCGTTTAGTAAATTTTTGTTTATTTTAAGGAATTTTGTAAAAGGTTTACTTTCCTGCAAGCTATTTGCTGGTTTCGAGTTGTCAGGCTAATTTATTTAATTTTCTGACTTTTGTTAATTTTTTATTTCGAAAGAGGAATCTAGGAATTTCACTTGTATTAGGTGTCAAATTTATATTCAAAGTTACGTAACGTAATGTTTAGTAAGTGCTTTTCACATAAACATTTTCTTTTGTACCCTATGGAACGCCGGTACTGCATTGTATTTATCCATGTACGTTATCATTATGTATCACAGCACTGTATGTTATACTATAAATGTATGGTTTGACGAGTATGTTACCGTATATTCAATATTTAATTGCAATTTAAAGATAGTGTACGCGTGTGTGGTGAATAAACATCAAGTTGTCCATTTTCAACTTCAAGTCGATCATACAGAGTTATTATTCCTACCGGCTATTGCATTACGTTTATTTGTTGTTGTGAATAATAGCTACAGTTAATTATTCTCTTGTCTATAAAAGGAATTTGTACTTTTATGATTTGTCATCATTTTCTTCTCACAACTTTATCATACTTTACCTTTAGTTGGTCCAATAAGTAATTAACTAGAAAATTGATAGAGATACCAACTGACGTATTGTATTCAAGTCACGTATGAGTTTAATAGCACGTATACTTTGTTTTACTGTCACGTATTATTTATGGGAGTCTGCAGAGGTAAGGTGTACCCAACATAGCAGTTTGTGCTTTTATTTGTATTTGCTATGGTGCTTACCACATGTTATATATTTTAGCTTCTTCCACTGGATGACATATCTCCCGGTGATGTCATGGCCCGGAAGTGATATACCCGTGGTCAACGCATCTCGCCTGGTTGCGATTACCCCCAGAGCTGAGGATCTTAGTTCCATGGTTGTGCCTTAACCACAAAATTGTTGGTTTTGTACCCGACTGAGATAGCTCAATGATACAAACACCGGATATGGGGAGCCAAAATGTGGTCAACCTCTTCGCGACTTGATGGGACAGTATTTAAGTTGTGTAATTCTTTTACGTGCTAGTTTATTGGAGACTGAAACATCTGTAACGTCACTGTGGAAACTTCATAAAGATATCTCCGACTGAAATTTCCCCCTTTCTTTTTTCATCTTTTTTTTTTCATTTGTTTATATTCATTTATGTAAATAAAGTTGTAAATATTGTACTGAGTGTTGAATTGTTCAAATAGGTTCTGTTCTCTGTTCGACCATCCTGTCATATGATCTTTTTTTCTTTGATCTATGTAAAGATATAAAAAAGCAACAACAAGTAGTCTCATTCATATACAATTTTCGGAAAGTCAAACGTTTGTCTCTATTTTGTCAGTGGTAGTGACGCTGCCTTTGAAATGATAAATAAATAATGTTCATGTTCTGAAACGTGTATTTTAAGTATTCATATTCAATATGTACTTATCTACCATAAAAAAACCAAAACAGTTGATCTCATTTTTCGGGTATATTGAACACTTCTCGTAAATTTAACCTAACCGTAGAACCATTGACACTAAACTAAGATTAATTAGTTATCCATTTATTGTTATAAACCTCTCCTTTGTCCGAAATGTGCTAGGTGGTCAACTATTTACTAAAAGGTATCAACAATCGAAGCAAATTTAAACTGACAGCGGGCAAGACAATATCCAAATGTTTTAATCTTAATTAAAATCATTCATAACAGTCTAATACACAATATATAACCCAATTACAAAATTATATAAAAGAATAAAAAGACAGATGAACTGATTTTTTATCCCACAAGATAAAGATAAGATGTTACTCGTGCCATATATCCAACTACAATTGGTAGCCCATTTTCAACAATCTATGACAGTCAAATAACTATACTAGTCAAATAAATGATACTGACAATTTATACCTTAAGTAAATATTTAAGAATACCACAATAATGCTATAATATCACAGTCAAAGTTTAATGGCATATGCCCGATAAAGTCCAAAGACTTATTTCCATCGGGTCCATAAAGAATACTTTATTCTAAAAACCAAAAAGAACATGTACTGAAGAAGTAAGATATAAAACTAGCAAGATGTTGGTAGCCATATACATAACATTGGCAAGATGTTGTTAGCCACAGATATAACACTGGCAAAATGTTGGTAGCCATAGTGAAAAATTGCTCATAAATGTGCAACCAAGCACGAACTTATAACACAATAATATACAGATTGTTTGTTACAACTAAAACAGACTTATTAAAACCCCACAGATTAAAAGTACACATATTCTCATTAATTACCATTTTGTCCATCAAAAACTGTTTAACAACACGTTTAAAAGCTATGTTACACCTCAAAAAATGGTAGCAGCGCATTTTGGTAGTCACTACCAAACTTCGGCCGAGTATTGGTAGCGACAAAATGCGTTGCAAGGGTACATATGATGTGTTAAAGATCATGGAATGGACAGTATTTTGGTAGTTTTTTCTACATCAGGGGCTGTGCTCAGTTTTACATTACGCACAAAAGAGAGAGATAAAAGGAGGGAATTTTCCTATAAAAATGGTGTGTGTGTGGGAGGAGGGGGGGGGGGGGGGGGGGGGGGGGGGGGTCGGAGTTTCCCTCCCAAGATATTTTTCGTATAAAAACAACCAAAAGATTCCTGAGCGAGTGAAAGGGACCTCAAACGACGCTTCCTATGCAATAACATTGTATTGTTTTGTTGTTTAAATGTGCTAGTGTTGTCGGAGGGATAGTCCACCGAGATATTTTAATGCACGAAAAGGTTGAATTCTGTAAAACGAAGTATTAATGTGAGGATGGCACGTGGGTCCTCCGCCTAGATATTTTTTAAAACATCCCACATAAACATAAATAGTGTATTATGTGCGTGTTTTATGGGTCTTGGATACATATTTCCAGCAAAAAATTAAATAAATTCTCTTTAAAGGTGAGGAGTTTCGGGAGTCCGCCAATGATATCTTTGAAAAACAACGTAAAAGAATGGTAAAATGTGGGCGTTGGCTTACTCGAATAATTTTCCAAAAAACTAAAGTGGTATTTTGGGGTCCTCCCCGGACAACGCATGGAAATTGTGAGTTTTTTGTGTTTAAATGGGTAAGAAATATATCATTTGCTTCCTCCGCAATAAGTTTTACAATGTCATGTATCTTATTATTTACCTACATATATAAATGCGAATGATTTTCTCTAAATATTTATCGCAGATTTGGGCTTTTTTCTTCATTTTGTATACGGCGTATTATGAGAACACCTGCGGAGGATGTAAGAAAAGTACGAAAATACGAGTGCCTGATATTTACCCGACCAACCTCGATAACTCTCGGTGAATAAATTAATCGGTATCCCTCGGAATTAAATTCACTACCGGGTTGGATTATTTCATTGTTTTTCAATATATTAAACAACGTTGAAATATTCTAAAGATTTTTTGTGGATAAAGGTTGCATGGCTACCTTGCATATATTTTTAAAGGTATTATACAACCTGTTTTATGTGAACCTTTCTCGTGTATCTCCTGAAATTTAATCTCAGATAGTCAATACTTGCTTATGGGCGTTTGTGAAACCTGTCCCAACGCATCAAATAATTGTGGTGAACAGTTGTACCAAGTTCTTTCAATATCTTTCGATGTATGTCAAAGTTAGAGTTGCATTAACCTCTCTCACTTGTGTTCCAATGGTCCTGCTTGACTGAATCTAGGGCCGTTATATTTTCAAGGCCAAAAGGTCAAGGTCGGATGAGCGATTAAGTTCCACCATGACTCTCTTTGAAATAACATTGTCCATTCGTAACAAAATATTCTTTTTGTAAATCATGTGATTATTATTAATACCGTTTTGTGTTGGATGTGTACATAATCAACGCATTTTGGTACTACATTTTTGTAAACTACCAAATTGCGTTGAGTGTAACGCATTTTGGTAGTGACTATCAAAACTCGGCCGAATTTTGGTAGTGACTACCAAAATGCGTTGCTACCATTTTGAGGTGCAACAAAGCTACTTTAGACTTTTAAAAGTTTAATATTTTTAGGAAGATCATTTCAATCTGTAAAACCATTTACTTGTGGAACAAAAAAGTATCTTTGCTTCCATAACTATGCATGTCACTAGTTTTCACAAAGTTCTCTTTTAAATAACTAGGACACTCATTGTAGAATATTTTATGAGCATGGTTAAGTCTCATCTGCCGACACCTTTCTTCAATATTTAAAAATCCCAAATTCTTTAAAATCTGCAACTCTCAAAGACGTCCTGCAATTAACATTATTAATGAATCTTAAAACTTTGTTTTGAGCAACCTGCAGTTTACTTAAGTTGCTTACTAAGTCCATTTTACCAAGATGTACATGCGTAATCAAAATGACATTGAATAAGAGAATTGCACAGAGTTACGCGCATTGAGTTACGCGCATTAATTTACTCAGGAAGCTACTCTGCCTGTACAAAAACTTAATTCTAGAAGTTACCTTGTCTACAATATTATTAACAACAGTATTTCCAGACAAATCATTATCAAGTACAGACCCAATATATTTAACTGAGTTTTGGGCCTAGATAGTAAGACTATTGTAGGTGACGGTGAAATCTGGTATCTTGTGAAGCCTTTGTTTGGAACCAAACAGAATACATTCAGTTTTGACCAGGTGAATGGAGAGTTTATTATCAATCAACCACTCACTACAACTTTCCAGCTCTTTACCCAATACTTCACTGAAAATTGTGTGGTCTTTATGGGAAAAGAGAATGGCAATGTCATCTGCATATAGTATACGTTTACATTTGGAGCTTACACTTATACACATGTCATTAACATAAAAAAGAAATAGAAGGGGCCGAGTATGCTACCCTGTGGCACCACGCACACTTTATCTCTAAATTCAGATGTAGCATTGTTAATATGTACAGAATGACTTGAGCGAAACTATTCCACTGAGTCAACGCTCATGTTCTGTAATTTATTACACGTAAAGGAATTATCTACTGTATCAAAAGCTTTTTATAGATCGAGCATTATCATTCCAGTTAATAAACCATTACCAGATTGTTTTCGTATGTGATCTGTTAAACGAATGAAGCATGTCTCAGTGGAAAGCCATCTTGAAAGTCATCAAGTAGCCCACTTTTTACCAAAAATGATTCACGTTGATTATATACTGCACGTTCCATAATTTTGGATACAATAAATACAACAGGGCCAAGATAGACCTAGGTCGCTCACCTAAGTAACACACCATAACAGTGTAAACATGTTTTACCTAGTGATTTCATGGAGACAAAGTTCTGACCAAGTTTCATTAAAATTGGACCAAAAAAACGTGTCCTCTTGAGTGTAAACAAGCATTTTCTTTGATTTGACCTAGTGACCTAGCTTTTTACCCGACATGACCCAGATTCCAACTTATCCAAAATTTCATGAAAACAAACATTCTGACAAATTTTTGGGAAGATTAGAGCAAAAAAATGGCCTCTATAGTGTATACAAGCTTTTCCTTTGGTTTGACATAGTGACCTAATTTTTGATCCCACGTGACCCAGATTTAAAATCATCCAAGACTTTATGATAACAAACATTCTGACCAAGTTTTATGAAGATAGAATAAAAAATGTGCCCCCTAGGTTGTAAACAAGCTTGTTCTTTGATTTGACCTGTTGACCTAGTTTTTTATCCCACATGACCCAGATAAAATTCATACAAATGTTGGCTCTTTCAGGGGTCAATTAAGGGCCGTAACTCCAGAACCTATAATTGCATCTGACAGATTCATCATGGAATCCAAGAGTTATTGTTGTTGAAGATATTTTGCAAGTTTGTATCAAATCAAACCATAAATGAAGTCTCTATATATGGCTGCAAAAGCCAAAATAGCAAATTTTGGCCGTTTAAGGGGCCATAACTCTGAAATCCATGATGGGTTCTGGCCAGTTTCCGAAAAGAACCGAGATATTATGCCAATAAAAGTTGTGTGCAAGTTTGATAAAGTTGATTGCAAAATGTGTCTCTATCATGTTCACAAGCCAAAAATAGCAAATTTTGGCCCTTTAAGGGACCATAACTCTGGAGCCCATGATAGGATCTGGCCAGTAAAGGAACCAAGATATTATGCCAATACAAGTTGTGTGCAAGTTTGATCAAAGTTGATTGCAAAATGTGGTCTCTATCATGTTCACAAGCCCAAAATAGCAAATTTTGGCCCTTTAAGGGACCATAACTCTGGAACTCATGATGGGATCTGGCCAGTTGTCGAAAGGAACCGAGATATTATGCCAATACAAATTGTGTGTAAGTTTGATTAAAGTTGATTGCAAAATGTGGTCTCTATCGTGTTCACAAGCAAAAATAGCATTTTGGTCCTTTAAAGGGCCATAACTCTAGAGCCCATGATGGGATCTAGCCAGTTTTCAAAAGATTCTGAGATATTATGCCAATACAGGTTGTGTGCAAGTTTGATTAAAATTGATTGCAAAATTCAGTCTCTATCGTGTTCACAAGACGGACGACGGGCGATCACAAAATCTCATCCTGTCACTACGTGACAGGTGAGCTAAAAATACTGACAGGTCTATAATTGGGCAATGTCATTATCTTCGACCATTCACAATGACAAACAAGAGGGTCATGATGACCTTGGATCGCTCACCTGAGTAATATGAGCTACATGTTTCATGTGTCAAACTGATGATTTTTAGAATTTTTTGGAAGATTTTCCGATGTACAATCAAGTAACCCCTGGGGCGAGGCCAATTTTAACCCGGGGGATCATGATTTGAACAAAGTTTGTAGAAGTCTACTAGGCAATGTTAAATATCAAATATCTAAGATCTAGGCCTTCTGGTTTATTTTTAGCAAATTTATGAAGATTTTCCTATGTACAATCAAGTAACCCCTGGGGCTGGGTCAATTTGACCCTGGGGGGGGGGTCAAAATTTGAACAAATTTTGTAGAGGTTCACTAGGCAATGCTACATGTCAAATATCTAAGCTCTAGGCCTTCTGGTTTATTTTTAGAAAATTTTGAAGATTTTTCTATGTACAATCAAGTAACCCCATGGGGCGGGGTCAATTTGACCCCGGTGGTATGATTTGAACAAATTTTGTAGAAGTCTACTAGGCAATGCTACATGTGAAATATCTAAGCTCTAGGCCTTCTGGTTTATTTTAAGAAAATGTTTGAAGATTTTCCTATGTAAAATCAAGTGACCCCTGGGGCGGGGTCAATTTTGACCCCGGGGTCATGATTTGAACAACTTTAATAGAGGTCCACTAGGCAATGCTACATGTCAAATATCTAAGCTCTAGCTAGGCTTCTGGTTTTTGAGAAGAAGATTTTTTAAGGTTTTCCTATGTAAAATCAAGTGACCCCTGGGGCGGGGTCAATTTTGATCTCGGGGTCATGATTTGAACAAATTTGGTAGAGGTCTACCAGGCAATGCTTCACACCAAATATCTAAGCTCTAGGGCTTCTGGTTTTTGAGAAGACAATTTTTAAAGTTTTTTCTTTCGGTTGCCATGGCAACCAGAGTTCTGCATGGAATTCAATTTTTTGAATAATTTTTGTAGAGCTTCACCCAAGGAACATTCCTGTGAAGTTTGGATGAAATTGGCCTAGCAGTTTATGAGGAGATGTCGTTTAAAGTAAAAGTTTACGGACGACGGACGCCGGACGGTGAGTGATCAGAATAGCTAAATAGATATGGCAACATCAACAAAACAATTACAATAATTTAGTAGAATACATAGACAGGTCATTTGCAAATATTGAGAATTACATCATAATTATTGAAGCAAGTCTCAATAAATCAATACAAGAGACCGCCATATCATCTTACATTTGTAAATGCCTCACTGTCAAAGCGAGCACATTTAAGTATAAGCTTGCAAAGTAAGCCAGGTCCATTTTTTTTAACCAAAAAATAGAAAGATCCTATATCAACATATAATCTATATATATTTATATACTGCCATTGATGGCTAGTAAATTAAAGTTCTTTGGCTATTGCAATTTGTGTCTCTATCTTTTCCTGATACATTATATTTTATATAATATAAAGGATGTTTCTGCATACTAGTAAATATGTTTTTTTCTTCATGAAATGGCTTAAAATCCATATCATGATGAAAACTTGAAAAACTGCTCTGCTTTATTTACCCCACTCACCTAGGTTACTAAAAATATGTAATAAATCAATGTATTTGTTAAAAAGATTAACAATTAGGAAGAAAAACATACGTATTCAACACAGAGTGCGTTTTACAAGTCATTTATTTTAATGGCTACCTCAAGTTATATTTTGTAGTAAAACATGATATAACTGGTAAGTAACATCTTATTTACAAGAAAGTAAAGTAGTCTGAACATGAAGAACAATGAATAATTTTAAAGTAGTCGACTGACTGACGAAATGATATACACCTTTTGCTGGAAAGTCTGCTTGTTGTCTGGGTATTTCTTTATATCAATGCCTGAATACTTTTTATCTGATTAAATCGAGAAAAGCTCTTTTCTTGACAGATATTGTTTTCTTAGAAAGTATATATCGAGAAAGTAATGTATGTATAAGACTGTTCTGCATCAAGTCAATGTCAAAATAATTATAATTATTATTATTATTATACCAGATTTGTTGCGCGCCCTTTTCATATGGAATATACGTTCAAAGGCGCTTTACAATTAAACATGTGACACATCGCAGATATGTAGGAAAATAACAAAACATGACATATGTAATCACACAACTGAAACTGAACAATTTGATTAAACGCCTTTTTTTTATAAATGGCGTTGTACATAATAATAAAAAATAATAGTCATTACAACAATATCATAAATGAACAATAATATATAAATATATATATATAAAATAATTATAATCTTGTATGCCAGTAGCAGCTTGCTTCATCAATCACCTCTCGGTGCGAAACTAGTAACCTATTGCTTTTTAAGGAGGATGGGCTGGAGAATTTGCAACGTTTTGGTACTTCGAATAACGCTAAATCAAACAATGCCAGTCATGTAATTTCAGATTTACTGTTTCGAATAAATTAATTAAAATTTGGCTTCGTATGTATAGAATCACTGAAAAGAATAGTAGTGTACCTTAAAAGGTTATCAATTAAAAGGTTACTTTAAAGATATATTATGTTAAAAGTTCATATCTGCAAATATGAACAAATCTACACAGTATCCTTGTAAACATAAACAAAAAGTGTCACTATCAGTGACAAATACCCCCTCCCACCAGCATTTATGCCAAGTAATTTTATGAGAGTTATGAACCGGACACGAAAAGACCCTGTTAACCTTTGACCTTTAAGTGTGACCTTGACCTTCGAGCTGGGGTCTTGCTTTTGCGCATGACAAATTGTCTCATTTTGGTAAACATTTATGTGAAGTTATTTTAAAACCCCTTCATGGATGGCCCGGAATCCAAACAGACCCTGTTTAACCTTTGACCGATAAGTATGACCAGGACCTTGAAGCTAGGGGTCTGAATCTTGCGCATGACACATTGTCTCATTATGATGAACATTTGTTTTGAGTTATTTTAAAATCCCTTCATGGATGGCAGAGATATGGACCGGAGACGAAAAAGACCCTGTTTTAACCTTTGACCTCTAAGTATGACCTTGACCTTGGAGCTAGGGGTCATGGTATTGCAAATGACACGTCGTTTTATTATGGTGAACATTTATGCCGAGTTATTTCAAAATCCCTTTATTGATAGTAAAGTTACAGCCCGGACAAGAATTTACACGAACGCACGCACAGACGGACATCATGAAAATTCCTCATATCGTTTATACATTATTTGTGCATATAAATAAGAAGTTTATATACAATTCAATGTAATCTTAAAATCTAACGTTCCTTTTTATGCATATGACATTATCAATGACGTCTAATATATCAATTTAGTCAGAACATATTCTGTTTGTTAAACATCTTGAAAATCAATTCTTGATCATGAGCTGTTATTTTCTTTTGAACATTTGAACTTTTTTCTCAAACAATAACATCAAATGAACTACAGTAATTTTAACTGCTAAAATTAACAATATAGTTCTTGAAATAATTCATCAAATTTAAACTTCATAATGGACGAACAATTTGTTAGTCTTTGTTATGTATCATCATAAGTCACAAAAATATGTTTGTTACCATGTTGGCAAAATGGTCAAGAGTGGTGGCAAACAAAAAAGAATAGGCAATAACAACTGCTAATGCTAGAGGAAATCGAAAGAAGAATAAAAGATAACAAGCAACTGACTGAAAACTAGAGATACCACGTGTATGCATTATTAAAGCGTTATCATGTTAAATCCTTCATGAAAAACAAATGACACTTTTCTGTATGTAAAAAGAAGTACTACAATTTCATGTCGACATATTTGTTCGTTTGGGTTAAGTACAGTTTTTCAGCAGTATTTCAGATAACCTAACCACTGTGTCTGGATTCTGTACCAGTTACTAACATGCATTACAAGTGGGAGACGAATGATTTCAGACGCCCTGTCTTTTATCGCCGAGAAGACAATGTACCTATGCATAAGTCTGCGGTTCTATATCTGCTTTGGACTTATATCATCTCCAATACAAAGTAAAACATTTTAAAGAATTAATGCAGACAACTTACAAGCACATCTTTATGCAGTTTGGCGTATGAATAATAACACATCTGTTATCTGATTATTGAAATAAATCATTCCTTATCCTATGTTCTGGCTACATAGTAAAAAAATGGAAAAATGAATCACTGAAGTGCGCTAAATAATCAAATGAATCAAATTAGTGCGCATTCAAATAATTACCATTGATGTGATCATAGAGAGGGAGACTGTTGTCATGTGCATTAATATATAATAGTTACACATAATCTTACTGCAGCATCCGTTTCTGTTCCAAATTAATTTCATTCATTTAAATTCCACAATATTTAGTTGACAAATTGAATTGTAGTTCTAAACTTTCTTATCCAATGTTTTAATTTTGAACGACACGAGATATTCCGGGTATGCCTGTGTGTCGTGGAACACAACGTATATACTCGGGCTATTTTTTTTATCTACGGCACTGTCGTACAATATAGAACTGTTGGAGGAATTGCTTTTCTGTGGAAGCACTTTCATTTCCGTTTTGCCTTCTGTATAGTCACCAGTTAAAACGCGACAGTAATAGATTCTCTTAACATCATTCGAGTCGGCTGGAGAATACGTGTTTTGTGCAGAGTAACTTGCATTCACTGCAAAGTACACACCCTTTCCAAATGCGGTCGCTGTGAAATATAACACCTTTTAGTACAATAACAATCAAGTATACCCTAAACAAAAGTAGCTGTATAGTCAACGGACGGATCTATTTTAAATTTATCTGAGCAATTCATATTTCAAACAGTTGAAATGTCATAGTTGTGATTTTATCATTTTCGTCCGTGGCCTCATACATGTGAAAACAATTATTAGGGCTTTGAGTGTCAGAGTGGGCTTGATACATTGCTCTGGTTAAAATAACTCAAAATAATTAAAATCCACGTATGTTTTTAACATATATTAAACATATTTGAAATACTACACCAAAATATTGGCACAGAAACATTAAAATGGATATATTTTGATTTATTAAAATATTTTGCTGGACGAGAACGCGTAGGAACGTAACACACATAACATGCAGACAATTGAAATAAACATAATTGAAACAAAAGTGTCATGATGACCCTGGATCGTTCACCCGAGTAATATGAGCTACATATTTCAAGTATCAAACTGATGCTAAAATATTAAGAAAGTCAGTAGGTCATATTCATGGTCAATCAAAGTCAGGTTTCAGTACGGTGTGCAAAAACTGTGTGTCACCCAAACATCAAAGCTGTATCTTCAAAATAAGATAGTAGGTCAGCAGGTAAAGGTCACAGTCAAGTGACATCATATTACTTGGGGATATCAGGTAATTATAATTAAACAGACTAGGAAATAGGATCAGATATTTTTTCCTATTTAACTCATATAATAACTAAGTGACGGCGGGGGCGGTGCCTCTTTTCACCCGAGGGGCATATTTTGAATAATTTTGAAGGACTATTAGGCAATGCATCATACCAAATATCGAATGCCTAGACCATGCAGTTTCAGGCAAAAAGATTTTTAGTTTTTTTCCTTTATAAGTCTATGTAAAACTTGGGAACACCCTGGACGGGGCCTCTTTTCACCTCGTGGTAATAATTTGAATAATATTGGTAGAGGACCACTAGGCAATGCAAATTACCAAATATCAAAAGCCTAGGCCTTTCAGTTTCAGACAAGAAGATTTTTAAAGTGTCAATGTAAAACTTTGGACCCCAGGGCGGGCCTCTTTTCACCCCAGGGTAATAATGTTAACAAACTTGGTAGAGGACCACAAGGCAATGCTACATATTAAATATAAAAGGTCTAGGTCTTGTGGTTTCAGACAAGAAGATTTTTAAAGTTCTTTTTCATGTAAGTCTTTGTAAAACTTGGGATCCCCCAGGACGGGGCCTCTTTTCACCCAAGGGGTATAATTTGAACGGTTTTGGTAGAGGACCATAAGACAAAGCTACAAACCAAATATCAAAGGTCTAAGTCCTGTGGTTTCAAATAAGAAGATTTTAAAACTTTTTTCCTATATAAGTCTACGTGAAACTTGGGACCCCCGGGCGGGGCCATATTTGACCCTTGGGGGATAATTTGAATAAACTTGGTAGAGGACCACTAGATGATGCTACATGCCAAACATCAAAGCCCTATGCCAGGTGGTTTTGTACAAGAAGATTTTCAAGGTTTTCCCTATATATAAGTCTATATAAACCATGTGACTCCCAGGGCGGGGCCAAATTTGACCCTAGGGGGATAATGTGAACAATCTTAGTAGAAGACTACTCGATGATGCTACACACCAGATATCAAAGCCATAGACCCTGTGGTTTTGGACAAGAATATTTTTTCCTTTCGGTTGCCAAGGCAACCAGAGTTCTGCATGGAATTCAATTCTTTGAACAATTTTGATGAAAGAGGACCACCTAAGGATCGTTCCTGTGAAATTTGGTGTAATTCTGCCCAGTGGTTTTCAAGAAGATTTTTTCAGAAAATGTTGATGGACGGACGACACACGACGGACATTGGGCGGACACAAAAGCTCACCTTGGGTCTTTTGCTCAGATGAGCTAACAAATGTATGTGTATGCCAGATAAATGATGTATTTGTGTTAAAAAATAAACTGTGACTGACAATATCACACCCTATAAACGACTGTATCCCCCGCTTCCTCTTGCGAGTGATCAAAACAATAAAATGACACGGAAAAGGTACGAATCGTCATTAAATTCATTATTTGGCTTTACACTCTATGTGTATTTAAGTTAAACGGTAAGTCTAACATAAATATGTGTATATGATGATATAATAGATGCAACTGACAGGTAATGTTTAAAAAATGTTGACTGATCACACTCATTGCATGAACATTCTCTCGACGATGTCAAGAAATTGATGAATATCACGCCAAATTGATTTGTAATCCAATCATCCATTTTGTTTTCTGTAATAAGTATGCATACTCCATAAATGTATGTAAATAAAATGTTTTGTTTCTGTTGCGTTTTTGAATGAAATTAATTTTTCTCTAGTCGGTAAAAAAACATTTACTGTATGCCGGTGTAATGAAGTATTTCGACCCCCATAGAATAATGACCCCCCGGTCATTATTCTATTGAAAAAGTGACCCCCCGGTCATAGTATTATGATCTCCAGATCATAGTACTATGACTCCCCCACGTGAAGTAAACTGAGCTTCACGAAGAATATTGACTCCCATAAAAAAACGACCCCCGGTCATTTGGTCAAATTTAGTGATAACTCATGTATCTAAGGCCTAACTGCTGCATTTTATGCCCCCACTCGGGGGAGGGGGGCATATAGATTTGCCCTTGTCCGTCCGTCCGTCCTTCCATTAGCCCCAGATACCATCACTTGATACAGAAATCAGAGCATTCCGCAACGGGAAAAGGGATTCTATTTCTAGACGCTCTATATAGGTGTATACATTTTTTTTCAGGAAAATAACAATTCACAATACGTTCACAAAACACACCAGTGTCAATAATCCATGCAAACTTCGGTATGAAGTAATTCTTCAGAAGAAAACTGCACAAGAAACTGCTAGCATAGAACATAGTATTAATAGAATAAAATCTGGAAAGTAGATACTTAGCAGTTGCAGTAAAGTAAGGTAGCGGCAACAAAAGAAAGTAGTAGCAGTAGTAGTAGTAGTAGTAGTAGTAGCAGTGGCAGTGGTAGTGGCAGTTGCAGTTGCAGTAGCAGCAGCAGCAGCAGCAGAGGAATAAGTGACAGCAACAACAGCAGCAGGAGAAGAAGAGGTAGATGTACAAGACGTATTAGTGGAAGCAGGTATAGTAGTATCAGTAGTAGCAGTTGAAGTAGTAGTACTTGAAGTTCTAGTAGTAGTAGTAGAAGAAGAAGAAGTACATGTAGTAATAGTAATAGAAGTAGCGGCACCAGTAGTAGTAGTACAATCAAAATGTTAACTATTGGCAATGGAGGGTATTAGAGTTGTAGATCTAGTAAAATTGTCCGTTAGGTTTGGTGGGGATCACTTTTTAATAGATATTATCGTCGAAAGTCTTTTTAGGAGCCGGTGTTTTACACGGAAAGAGTAACTTTTTTTAAATAGAATAATGTCCTGGAATCGATATTGTATGAGAGTTCGAATGTAATAATTTCGGCAGTGAGTATTTTATGAAGGAGTCACTTTTTCTATAGAATAATAACCGGGGTCGTTATTCTATGAGATTCGAAGGGAGTCATCTTTAGAGAGTCAGTATTTTACTTGGAGGGGTCAGTTTTTCTATAGAATAATGACCGGGGGTCGTTATTCTATAGAGTTTTCAAAGGGAGTTAGTTTTTTATAAGGGGAGTCAATATTTTACAGGAAAGGAGTCACATTTTCTATAGAATAATGACCGGGGGTCGTTATTCTATGGGGGTCGAAATACTTCATTACACCGGCTTGCCAATTTTGATATTTGATCTGAATTCGTATTTGCGAATGATACTGTATTCCATCTTGCGATTACAAAAGGCGATTTATGTCCTTGAAATGCGTAAAAGAAATAAAAAATATGCATATAAAATTGTTTCTTTTAATCAGTCGTCATGTTTATACTGCCATTAAATGTCGACCCCCCCCCCCACCCCCCATGCGATGCTTAAACTAATCCATTGGGGTGGTTGGATTCGAGTGTCTGTGACTCGCTATCCTACGTAATTAAATAATTAATTGAATGCTTCAGCATCGTTTACATGCAAGTGTTCAGAGTTGGCTTTACACTCATATACTATCATAAAATACGAATTAGAAACTGAATGTATACACAAGGTCCCTACCATGTCTTGCAAGAAATTAATCGTCGATCCCCTATAGAAATCGCACGAAGTAATGTTACCTTACGATTTCAAAATATCAATGAGATGAGACAGGAGAGGACTATAGGTTGACCCCCGTCTGTCTGTCCGTCTGCAAGAAAATGATCCTCTGATTTAAAAACAACAAACAAAACTATTTCACCCGCAAGTATCCTGCGGATGAACGTATAAATAGAAAAGGATAACGAATATATTATCGGAAAAGTCGATTAAGTCCTTATTAGTAATTCAGAGTTAACTTCATGGTGAATCAGTCAACAAGATTCAAAAGCAGCACAAAATACCGAATGGCCTAATGGTTTAACCCCGTTTCTCAATAATAAACTTTGATAAACATGTAATCGTTACAAATACAGCCGACATGTTTACTGACTGTCAAGATTTACCGCTATTTCTGATGTTAGAAATAGTTTGCATTTGATAGTGATAACGCACACACGCCAGGAATATGTCCTTGCGGATTTGGTCGTTTTCATTGCTTTTTACAGTTTACAGTTTATTAATCAAGTCAAGGCCCATAAGGGCCTCTGACAACAATTGTAACAATAACAAGTCATAGTAACAAAATCAGATTGGCTTGTAAAATCTGACAAATCGTTGCAGAAGTAACTGATGATGTGGAGGATGAGAACTAACTATTTATCTAAAGGAGACATCATTTTATTTTACAGAAAACAGTTAGTTTTAACAAAGTATTCTTATTGTAATTGTTCATAAGGTCAGACAATTTGAGAGTATCTGGATATTTTAAATAATATTCATCTATATATTAAATATATAGATGAATATTATGTTGATAGAAAAAAATATATTACATTTTTTATCAACTTTGAAATATATATTTGTAATAAAAAGGAAATTCATCTCCTAAATATGTTACAATTACACAAATGACAAGTACTTTGTTCTCCTGCATTGTTTTCAAATCTACCCTTTTCTATTGGCAACATGATTCACGCATCTGAATTTACAAAGTGAAATGCTAAGGTCAAAAGGTAAAAGCTTGAAATATTTTTCAAATACAAATTCGTGTTTATACATTCTATAATTTAAACATTTGCTTGGGTTATTAACTGAATAGTTCCAGTTTTGTATAAACTGATCTTTAATTCAAGTGTTAACAGCATTTTAGAAGGAGTTACAAGAGCGAATCTTCTGATCTAACGACTAATTAGATATACAAAGAGAATCAAGACTTTTTTTAAAATAACATAACCAGTTAAATTTCTTGTTTTGCCTCTGAGACAGTGAGAGAAGTTCTGTACAAAATATTACAAATTTTATTTTCCTTGGAGCTTATTAACTTACTCCAAAAAATTCCCTGAATTTACTAATTACTGCAAACATAGCTTTGCGTGCTTGATCAACTAAATAAGCCTCAGTTCTACCGAACTTGCCATTGAATGAAAATTGAATACCTAGGTATGAGAAGTAGCCAGCAATTTCTAAAATATTACCACTCTCAAATTGAAATACTGAAGCGTTACGTATACCTCTCTTATTTTTCAAAAATATGACAACTTTAGCCCCTATGAGGTGTAATACTCTGAAATAGCATTAAGAGCTGACTGGAGGTCATTAGGGGTCTCTGCTAAGGTTACTGTGTCATCAGCATACAATAGCAAATATAACTTGAAGAAGAAAACTTCAAAATCGTTATCACTTAACATATGACTAGCATTATCAGAAAATAACTGAAGACCATGAAATTTACTAGACAAAAACTATTAATCATTCCAGAATAAAAAAAAATAGAATAGGAAAGAGATTTTCACCTTGTCTAACTCCAGTATCACAAAAAATTCAGATGGAGTATTGTTTGATTTTACACAAGACTTCGCTTTATCATACATGTTGAGATTAATTTTAAAACATTTACCATCAATATTGTAACTTAGAATCTTTCGCCGCAGAGCAATACGATTGACTGAGTTGAGGGAAATTTGGTTAATCCAAAAAACCACAGTAGAGTTTTTTATTATTGACAAAATACATATCTATTAACAACTTTAAAGAAAATATATGATCAACAGGGCTATAATGTGTTCTAAATCCAGCCTGTTCTTCACACAATATGTTATTGACCTCAAAAGTGTTTAACCTAGTGTTTTATAAAGATGTGAACAACTTTCCAAAACAGCTTAATATAGTTATGCCCCTGTAATTGTCAGGGTTATTAATGCTACCCTTGTTCTTGTACAAAGGTAAATAACATCATTACTCCAGATATCGGGAAAAATACCCGACAACGACAGACGACGGACACAGGGTAATCACAAAAGCTCTTCTAGAGCACTTCTTGCTCAGGTGAGGTAATAGACCCTCATTTTTTTCCTCTAATGGCACTTCTGCTTGTAAAATGGGGACTTATTTCATTCTCAGAATGTATTTTCAGTAAAAAAAGACAAGGTTCATGTTAAAGTGCATGTGTTTATGGCAAATACAAAGACAAACCTAAAATAAAGCTGATTACTGTACGACGCTGTCAAGAAAGCGATCCACAAAGGATTAGTGAATTCAATCTGGCGCCGCTTCACCTCATTTACTGTTCATTTTCTCACATGTTATTAATTGCAGTTGCGATTATATATTAGTTGGTTTGAAATTCTAGAAAATATAGTCTTGTATGAGACATCGTCGCATTACGGTCTCATGATGGTGAACATTTGTGCCAAGTTATTTCAAAATCCCTTAATGTATAAAGAAGTTATGGCACTGACACGAAACACAGACCATGTTTCTCCTTTAAGTGTAACTTTAAAAAGAAAAAGGAAAGTAATAAGATGGGCATTAACTACATATGGCCGATGTTTGTATGAAAACTTTGAGAGAGGTAGGTGCAATAGCATTGAAGTAATTGCACGACCAAATATATGAGGACACATATACAAACAGATCGAACAGACAGACCGCATGGTGACTGCTTTATACCGCCCTCCTTCAAACATTGTTTGCGGGTTCTAAATATGAAGAAATATTACAGGAGCATAGGAAACGCCGACATTTTGTAAAGAAGTCACTCACAAACAGGCATACAGTCTATCTACCGAACTCGCAAGCACTTGTGCAGAAATTAAGCAAGCATGCATACAGTCAGGAAATAGCACTGAATCTTCTTTCCTTTACGGTTATAAACAAATTCGAGAATTTATCAATGATTTTATTTAATTTTACCAAACTAGTATTGTTTCTTTATCCATGAAACAGTGGAATTTACATATAGGTCATTCTTCCAGCAAGAAAATAAGTACTTGTGACGCCGACAATGTATAATTTCTGGACAAAATCAGTGATCAATCGAGTTTTTGCCATAATTCTACCTGTCATCAGACTAGCACATTATATACAGAAACAAGTCATGTTCAGGTTCTAATAAAATGAAAATATATATACCTTTAAAGCTAATCAGTCACTTTAAAATGTTGTTTTTCAACGTTTAGCTGTCAGTTTATTGTTTTGATCACTCGCAAGAGGAAGAGGGGAAATACAGTCGTTTATAGGGCGTGAATATAGATACATGTCATCTTTCTCACCATTTTTCCCACAATAGCTTCTATTGAAACCTCGATTATTAATACTTTCAACAGCATCTGGCGAGGTACCATGCCACAAAAAGTTTTCATTTTTCATGTTTGGGTTTTGCACCTCTAGCTCAGTCTTCTTTGCTTCGTATTGCTTCATCAGAGACCTGTTTTGTATACGTTTAATCTGAAAAAAGTATTGTCTATTTTAAGATCAAATTTTCTTATTGTCAAATTCAGGATATTTGGTGATACTGACATTGTATTTCTGGGAAGTTGACAATATTACTGTTCTTTAAAAACAAAGTTATAATTATTTTAATGTGCTGAAAAATGTGAAAGAGCTGCTGTTTACATGTACGTTAGGCTTAACAAAATAATTGAGATATAAATGGAAACAAAACTGAGCCATCAGTAATTAAAAACTACGATGCATACAAATTACCTAATTTCAATAGTTACTGTGCCTGCTGACACTAGTTTGTCTAAAAATTAAAGATCACTAAAATCAGTATTTTTCTAGTCGAAATGGTATGAGTATCTAACGTTTGCTAAATATATATCTACCATAACTAATGCTTGCAAGCTTACATCTTCATATAGGTTGTTTCATTTGCCAAGTCATGTAGTATTCGAAATTTGTTCATGTGCGCAGAACTACTTTTCAGATGAAATTCTACATTGTGGTCTACGAAAAAGCCACTGTAAGGGCAGTTTTGATCAAATATTTTCTAAGCAAAATAACTTTAGAAACATTTTAAGGCAATTTAAAACAAAACAATACCCCTACAATGTCGCAGCTGGAGGGTTGTTGAATAGATGAGGGTTGGTGAATAGATTGTGTAAACGTTTGCTGCAAGTCTTGATATTCTTTAGTTGCTGGTAGTAAATCAACCAATAAAAGATTCTGATTTTCTTTCATACTGTCCCATGTTGCCGGTGGTTTAAAGGAGTGGGCTGTATGTAAAAATAAATAGTGATGTCAATAATATCGTCTTGTCTTTAACTCATACATAAATAAACTTATCTACGTGTTATACATTTTTGCATATTAACGGGAGAAAACTCGTGTGCAAACAACGCAATTCATGTGCTGTTAATACATGATTTTTTATTTTTGAAATGCTTTCCCAGCCCTGGACGTATGTGTATTTCTGCGCCGATTGACCTCTGATATCTGCGTTTTGTTTCTTTCATAAAAATATCTTCTTGTAGCTTAGAAGATGTAATCTTATCCAGAATAGTTTGCTGTATTAGTTACTAATAAAAATGTACTGCTCCCAACAATATTCGTACTAACTTCTCCTCTTGTTTTTTTCCTCTTTTAAAAGTCAGTGTAGATTCAGTTTTTGTAGATAACCGTGAATGTTTAAGAATCGCGTGTAACTTGTGCGATTGTTTGTTTTTAGGAATCATATTAAAATTTTGGTAACTATCAGTCGGTATGTTTTAATATAATTTCTCGAAGAATTTATATAAAAAACTTGAAAGCTTCTTACTACGTTCGTACTCATCTGTACTCGAAGTGTGCTCGTACTCAAAATAACTCTAAAAGAATGTAAAGTTATTATTCTTGAAATTGTGCTCCTGTTTACCAAATGTTAAGTAATATGCAAAATTATTGGTACTGACATGTTTCTAATAATGAGAGATAAAAATTCATTACGCGCTTTTGTAGTGTTGTTGATTTCTGGGCCCTGGTTATGGATATTCAAAACATGTTTACCGTTTCCAAGAACAACAGAATGGTAATTAAACAATGTACCGGAATCGTAAAGCCATCACATACAAAAACAATACATTTAGTCGTCGTGTTATGTTTTTATGCAAGAATAGCGACAATACACGTTTGTTTTGTGTATTAACGTCTTCAGAAGCCCTTGGGATATGTTTGTGACCTCGACCTTTGATTTCGGTCACAAACATTCCTGCGGGCTTCTGCAGACGTTAATGCACACAAAATAACGTATATTAGCCCGACATTTATGCCATGAATATACTACCACTTTAGATTCCCTACAGTTTACCGGGTTGTAGTGATGAATATAGCCAGTCTATCACTCTGATCCGTGACATTCCGTTCAAAGCGTGGTTGTAAATTATCTAAATACATGTACACTGCTGACTAGTGTACAAATTAAACCAACTACAGCTCATTTAAATGGGTCAGTCGTGTTGATGTACATATAAAATAGGCTTGCCCGGTTTATAGGTTGGTCAGGGGTACGGATATGTATTGTATTTTGCCATCGAAATATTTCTATAAAATGCTTCTTTCCCTTCCGTTTGGATCCGTCCATGTTTACAAACACATTTGTTTATTATAGTCCGTTTTATTTGACCTGGCGGAGCGGAGTTAATCTCTGACACATAATCTCAAAAAACGAGCAAAATAGGTAGAGCAATATAATCGTTTCATTCCGTAATCTTCGGTAACCAACGACTAAAATTCAACGCTACACTGGTTATATGTACTACATACCATGCACAAAAATGTAGTGGACCGTCGCGAAACCACGCCCCGCCAGGTCAAATAAAATGCACTATATATGGACTGTAGAGCTAATGCGGTCTCAATCAAATTGAGTTTGCAATATTCACTATTTGCCTTGTCCTCCGTGCTTCCGAGGGATTTACTTTTCAGGTTTTGTTAATATATTATGTTATCATTAAGTTATTAAATATATATCTATTTCATGAACTTTACAAAAGCAGTTGATAATTTTAGGTTTTTTATTTATTAATAACATCCTTACATCTTTTACCAAAGTTTTAGTAAATAACTTTTTATGTACAGTACAGTATGTTCTTCGATTTTTATGCCCCCGAAGGTGGGCATATTAAGATCGCATCGTCCGTTCTTCCGTCCGTCCGACCGTAACTTTGTAAATTTTTGTCCGGGCTGTAACTCTGCCATCCATGAAGGAATTTTGAAATAGTTTGGCATAAATATTAATCCTAATGAGACGACGTTTCATGCGTAATATTCAGAGCCCTATCTACAAGGTCAAGGTCACACTTAGAAGTCAAACGTAAATAGGGTCTATTTAGTGTCCGGATCGTAACTTTGCCATTCATCAAGAGGTTTTGAAATTACTTAGCATTAATGTTTATCATAATGAGACGACGTGTCATGGGCAAGACCCATACCCCTAGCTCCAAGGCCAAGGACTTAGAGTTCAAATGTTTACAGGATCTGTTTTTGTGTCCGGTCTTTGAAGGGATTATGAAATATCTTGGCATAAATGGTAACCATAATCAGACAATGTGTCATGTACAAGACCCAGATCCCTTGCTCCAAGGTCAAGGTCATACTTAGAAGTCATAGGTTAATAGGCTCTTTTTCGTGTCTGTTATCCATGAAGGGATTGTGAAACAACTTGGCATAAATTTTCACCATAAGGAGGCAATGTGTTACGCGCAAGACCCAGACCTCTAGCTCCAAGATCAAGTTTATACTTAGAAGTCAAGTCAAAGGTTAATAGGGCCTGTTTCATGTCCGGATCGTTACTCTGTCATTCATCGAGGAATTTCTAATTAACTTGGCATAAATATTCCTCATAACGTGTCACGCATAACAACCAGACCACTAGCTCTAAGGTCAGGGTCATATTTAGAGTTTAACGGTTTACATGGTGTGTTTCTTGTCCTTTCCATAACTCTTCCATTGATGAAGAGATTTTAAAATTACATGGCATAAATGTTCCCTATATTGAGATGACGTGACAGACACAAGCCCAAGACCCCTAGCTTCAAAGTCTAAGTCACACTTAGAAGTCAAATGTTAACATTGTATCTTTCTTGTCCGGTCAATAACTCTTACATTCAACAAAAATTACTTGTCACATTTCTTCCCTATGATGAGTTGATGTGTCATGCTCAAGACCAAGACCCTAGCTCCAAGGTCAAGGTTACCTTCGGAGAACTTTTTTTATCTGGTTGCAAATGAGTCATACCTAAACTATTCTGGCATATTTTGCGCAGACAACTGTAGCATTCTTTGGCACACTTCGGGGGCGTTTGTCATTAAAAGTGCCAGCTATTGTTTGAGCTTCAATTCTAAATACTTAGTATATTTTGAGAGTTATATATACTTATATTTTTCCCTATAAAATGCCAAGGTTAGTAGTGGCTATTGTCACGTTACCTTAAAGACACGTCACAAAATAACTGTAATCTTTTGTATTTCCCAATCTGACTTAAGTACATCTCATATTACGCTACGCTTAGGATCAGAAGACGTGCTATTGATAGCCTCGTTCTGACAACCTTTCCGCTAGCCAATCAGAAGGCTTACTTACAGCATTTTGTAAGTTTTGAAAATCTATATTTAGCCTGGACTTTTCATATTTACAATTCCTATGACGATCACAACGCGACTACGCACTCCTGTTTTGAGAGAAATCACGGTCATGGTACGGACTTGGTCAAGTAAAGTGTCAGTTAGCCGGTTAGCTCAGTCAGTAGGGCGCTTGCCTTGTAAGCGAGGGGTTCCGGGTTCGAGCCCCGGACTGACTGCACATTTTTCTTACTCTTTGACAGTCTACGCTATTTTGATTGTTCAGCCAAATGCTTGATGAAACAAGTCGTCTGATCAGTTCAAATGAAAATAGATTTGCGAAAATAAAAATAGCAATATTGGAAATCCAAAATATACAGAAGACGAATGTGAATGGGTCATCTTCGTTTAGAAGATCAAGTACTTTAGTCAGATTGTTGTATTTCCATGATGGTAATTATACATTTTTTTGTATGGAGAAATGAGAAATAACAAGTATCTAGTTACAATTTGACAGTAACAGATATAAGGCTAAGACAATGTATTTAATGTCTAAATATATATTATTCAATTAGTAGTATGTACGGTACTTCATGTATTAAGGTGAGTTTAGACCACACTTTGTTTCTACAGTGTAAGATAGTTATTATACTATGTGAATAAAACTATACTGAGAAGAGAATGACTAAATAAGTTTGCAGATGAAGTTGTGAAAACAGGGCATAGATTGCCCACCTGTCATCTTGTGGAATATTTGTATTATACCGGTATTACCAGAATTATTTGCACCACGTTCATGTGGGAGGAAAAAGTAGACCACTAGGTATTGGTGGGTCTTTAATACTTCTAATTTCTTGAATACCGGATGGATAAAAATAAATGCTATAGCCTATAATTAACGGTTAATGCGAATACGATAATGTTACACACCGATAGCCACACGAGAACTACATGCAGATATAGACTTGCCACAGTTCGCTACTGCGAAAATATAAAGTGGTAATATTGGACTGGGAATTCATGGCATGAAAACCGTTATAAAAAGTCTCTTGTATTTTTATCAGCTATCATCCAGAAAGGTAAGTCTGTTTTATCAAATTCCAAAAGCTATTTGTGATAGATAGGAAAGACTCCTGACTGCAAGTCACTTTCCCCTTACCGCTGTGGGTTTGAAATCCAGTGTGGGATAAAGCATTAATCTGCTCGAGGAAACTATCCAGCTTGCACGTGCAATATAAGTGTTTAGAATATTTCATTTAAGTGTAATGTCATTATCGCACAAGTATGTGCCAGCAGTTCAAATGAAATGCTTTAGCGATTGGTCTGTCTTTAAAAGATTGGTCAGCAGTTTTACTGTAGACTTCAAGCATTTTTTTTCAAATGTTTTGCTAAAATTTAAGCATTGATAAAACATGTTATTAAAACCGTTATCTTGAAATGTGTTTCAGTTGAAATACATGCAAGTCAAAATTACGATAAAGAATCGATATGTCATGGCAGAATAATTATGTATGTCTCAATATTTATATGTGCTTTCCGTTACTTCCTCTCATTGGAATTTTCACTTTGGGATTTTATATTTATAGAATACGCATGAAATACTTCCTTCAAAGGTAAATTCTTAAGGAAATATACGTAATACTTTTCATCGCCCTGTATCATTTAAGTTTAACTAGAAGGTGTTTTTGTCACAAAACATATGTCTCCCCTCTATGTATAGCTTAAGCTCTGGCGGCCATTTTGTGCAGCGAAGCGGAACTTGTCGGCGATATGCACAACTAGGCTTGGTACTGATCATTCCTGTGAAGTTTCGTCGAAATCTGTCCAGCAGTTTGACCTGTAAAAGCCGGACAAGATTTTTCTATTTTAAGCTCTGGTGACCATTTTGTGCAGCGATACGAACAACCAGGGTTGGTACTGATCACTCCTATAAAATATCGTCGAAATCCAGCCGGCAGTTTGACTTGTGAAAGCCGGACAAGATTTTTCTACCGTGAGCTCTGGCGGTCAATTTGTGCAGCGAAGTGGAACGTGTCAGCGACATGCACAACTAGGCTTGGTACTGATCACTCTTGTGAAGTTTCGTCGAAATCCAGCCAGCAGTTGGACCTGTGAATGCCGGACAAGCTTAATGCGGAGGGACGGATGGACGGACGGACAGACAGCGAAGGCAAAAATAATATGTCTCTCTTATCATTTTTGAAAAGTCACAAAATATACTAAAATGGCAAAAATTTACAAACTAGTAGAAAAAAAAACGGCTTAAGGCAAGAAAATGACAACAAAATAAAGCATTTCATACTTGTGTGGTATTTAACTGTTTTCCAGTAAAAAATCAAAACTTCCATCTCGATGCAAAATAATGTCTTTGTCATGCTGTAATGGGTGAATCAAAATTCTTGAAATTTTGATGTTATTAACAGCATACTTATTGAAATGTACGTTTAATTTCAAAACAGTATTTCTTAAAATATTTCCAAAACAGCAAATGGCCGTTTTGTTCCATACATAAATGAAGCCGAGACAGAATAAATATTTGGTAACGAGAGTGCCAGAATGTCACAATATACGCCCGTCACAGTAAATTTCTTTACACTAGCACCTGTATTTGCAAATGGAATTTTAGTTTTGTGGTTGTTTAGTAATTATTGTAATTCTTTTGTTTTTCTAAGTCCACAAAAAACTCCTTACCAGGTAGAGATACCTAACAATACACCTAAAACTTGAAAGTAAAATCTATGTTGTACCACAGAAAAGTGATCTTGGTTTTTCCCTATGATCAATTATAATAAAGTTACAATATAATTTATTTAAAGTAACAACTAAGGGAAGTTAATCTTTAAAAAAAATCCAAAAATAAAAAAAAATAAAAAAATGTATGTCCACATAAAAATCCTAACCGGGTAGAGATCAAAATACACCTCAATGGATGTAACATGCATGTTGTTCTACAGAAAAGTGGTCTCAATTTTTCCCTACGACTGAAAAAGTTACAATATAAGCTATTTATAGTAACAACAAAGGGAAGTAATTCTAAAGAAGGGACCTGCGCATGACAATCCGTCTCATGATAGTGTACAATTGTGCCAAGTTACATCAAAATCCCTCCATGCATGAAGAAGAAATGCTCCGGACAAAGTCATTCTTGTATCTGACCTTTGGCCTCTAATTGTGACCTTGACCTTAGACCTAGTGACCTAGTTTTTATGCATGACACTCCGTCTCATGATGGAGAATAATTGTGCCAAGTTTCATCAAATCCCTCCATGCCTGAAGAAGATATGCTCCGGACAAAGTCTGTGGACGCCGCCCGCCCGGCCGTCCATCCATCTGCCCGCCCGCCAGGGGCGTTCCCATAATACGCCCCGTTTTTCAAACGTGCGTATAAAAAGACAGCCTTTAAAATAACGTTTCCTACATCTGCCACTTTAACTATTACCAGCCAAAAACAATGCTTAAATTAGTACCATCTTGAAGTTCTTTTCTAATAACACTGACAGTATCATCTGGTTTATCTTCTCTGTATAAAATCTCCTTCCCAAAGTCGAGCACGCATGAACATTGCCGATGTCTGAAAAGGGAAAGGTCACTTTGTATGTGTATTCACAATGAAACCAACCGAATACTAGTAATCGAGATAATTTTGATAAACTAAAACCAAAACATTCTTTTCATGTCGAACTGAAAAGTGTTGCTTTCGCTTCAAAAGTGTACTGACACGGGTGGTAAACGCGCAATCCAATTCCCGCTGGGAATACGCTTAAAATGGGTAACGCGACGTCCGGTGCTGGTGTTGCGCGTAAAAAAAGACGAAATTGAGGTCTGTGAAGATATGATTTTGCTTAGTATGAGACAAGAATATTTTTTTCGAAAAAAGCAAAGTGCTATTCGACACAAATATGATAATACATCAAATATGTAAAATATCTGGTTTGTAATTTATGATTCGGCTCTATTATCACAAAAAACTCAGGCGACACGAAACGTGAAAAAAGTATGAAATCAACAAAAATGGCGGTTTCTGACCTCATATGCTGTGACAGGATGGACGTACCGGGGACAATAACTATCAGAACAAATCAACACCCATTACAATATTTACAAATTTATTAGCAGAAAATGATTATTTACAATGAATAAATGAAAAGTGAAAAAAATCTTATTATCAGAAAGAAAGAAAAAAGACCTGAGCTCAGTAACTCTTTAATCAAATATAAAGTTCTAACACTGACTGTTCGTTGACACAGATGTTTCCGTTGACTTTGAACTTTAAGTAGCACAAAAATACAACATATCTTCAAGTAAAGTCCCTTTAAACCGTGAATACGTTGACTCCGTTTTGGCTCCCTATGATGGTAGGTGATTGCATCCCTGAGCTGACTTCAGTGGATCACAAAAATCATCGTCTTTGCGGTTTACGGCACAAGCATGGGACGAAAACTCTGCGCTGGGAAAATCACATCCAGGCGAATGAAGACAAGTGAACCTCGGATATTGTACTTCCGGGTCGTGGCATCATCACCAGGTAAAAGTCGTCTGGTGGAAGAAGCTAAAATATATAACATATGGTAAGCACCATAGCAAAACAAAAGTCAGGACATAAAACTGCTCCTTTGGGTACACCATACCTCCGTAGGCTCCCATAAATAATACGTGCTACTTATACAAAATATATGTGCTATTTAGTTCATACGTCACGTGATTAAAATACTTATTACTTTCATTATTTCTAAAATTAATTACTTACAAGTCTAAAGTTAAAGTATGGAAAAGATATGAAAAGTTTATGATGAAAAATTATTGATACGAAAATGATAAACTGCAGCTATTATTTACAACTACAAATTAATACAATTCAATGCGATTTAAACGTTATACAATAGCTGGTATCAATATAATATCAAATGCCATACAACAAAAGGACACTGTTTAGATGTGCTATAGACTGGCACACAATAATTTCAAATTACAATAACATATTACATACATGGTACTAGACTTGCCACATAGATTTAACATTACAATGCAATGCAGTATCGGCGTTCCATAATTAACAACGAAATATTTGACATATATTTATGACAAAGAGTACTTTACAATTATCATGTTGCACAAATTTCAGTACAAATCTTACAGCTTATATAATCGAAACATTTTAGATTCCTCTTTCGAAATAATTTACAAAAGTATGAAAAATTTAATAAATTAGCCTGACATGCCGAAACTAGCTAATCTCATGCCGAAAAGTAAATCTGTTACAAAATTCTGTAGAATGAACAAGAATTTACTAAATAAAAATCATAATTCAAAAATTATACAAAAATCTATCAAATAACCTTCTTACCCCGATCGAGCATAAATTTCTACCAAGAAAAATAAATTTGAGGTAAGTCGAAAGTGGTGTGCCCTAGGCACAATCTGACTAAAGCACATCTCCTATTACGCTACGTATAGGATCTGAACACGAGCTATTGACAGCCTCGTTCTGACGACCCTTCCGCTAGCCAATCAAAAGCTAACTTACAACATTCTGCATGCTTAAAAAAGCCTTGGTTTTTGATATCTACAATTCTTATGTCGTAAGATGTCATATAGCCGATTAGCTCAGTCGGTAGGACACTTTCTCTGTAAGCGAGGGGTCACGAGTTCGAGCCCTGGACTAACTGCACATTTTTCTTACTCTTTCACATTCGAACAAGTCGTCTGATTGGTACAAATAAAAATAGATTTGCGAAAATAAAAATAGCAATATTGGAAATCCAAAATATACAGAAGACGAATGTGAATGGGTCATTCTCAGATCTTCGTTTAGAAGATCAAATACTTAAGTCAGATTGCCCTAGGCATATCTAGTCCAGTCTATTTGTAGGGTAATGTCCCGCCAAATACTAAATTTCATGGGACTCACGGCTTATGCGTGTACTCTGACTATTTGTATTTCCACGGGAATCACGATATAGCCGGGAAATCTGACTACTTTGGCGCGGATTGAAATTTGACAATTTAAGGCCCGTTATAGTGGTTTTGGGGATAAAAACACAAATTACTGAAGTTTATAAAATATCAACTTTCTTATTACTGAACTGAATTTAATAAAATTTACATGGAAATTTAAGTTATTAAATACAGAAAAACATGAGAGGTATTTCATGCGAAAAATCAGTCATTTACCTCAATAACTCAAAAATTTACAAAAAGATGATGCAATACCTGCATTTAAACTACAGATACATTGAGGCCCGTATGTCAGTTTGTGACATATGCCTAATCTGAGGACATCGGATGCTTTTTATGATAACTCAACTGTTATAAAGTAACGAATATCAAACTTATTTGCTTCAAATCCTGCTTACGGGGACATAATTGACAAAAAATCATCGGGAATGGGGTTGCGCACCGGGAATAGAGTGGCTCGTATACATCATAATGTATATAATGTATACGCGCAACTCAATTCCCGGGCCGCAACCCCATTCCCGATTATTTTTTGCCAATCTTTACCCCAAAGGCAACATTTCATTCAAGTGTATGTAATATGCATGACTGTTTTACACGTGTTTGATCATTAGAAGCGTCACATTTCCAGAAAGAAGGCACAAGAGTTAGAAAATTCGCATTATTCATGATTCCATACTTTTTTGACAGTTCGAGCCAGCAGTGTTTTCGTGATAACAGGGCTGATTCTTTAATTAATAAGTTGGGTTTTCACACATATGATCTTTATTCATTTTTTTGTCAGATAGCATTTTGCTTTTTTTTTCGAAAACACTCGTAAATGTGTCGTTATTTACAAAAACGTCGCGCAACCCATTTTAAGCGTATTCCCAGTGGGAATTGGATTGCGCGTTTACCACCAGTGACTGATATGGCGATTGTGTTAGTCCAGTTATTTTTTTTTTGGAGGGGGAGGGGGGTGGGGGTGCGGAGGAGGTTGGTAAGACATTTGGGAAGTGATGTGACAACATAAAGATTTTTAAAGTTTTCACCACACAAACAAGGAGGTAAGTTACCACACGCCCTGGTGGTAATGCCTTTTGGTGAAACAGAATAATTTCTAAAATCTTCGTAATGGGTCACTCAAGAAACATTTGTGTAATATTATCTTTCAAGAGGGTCACTGACCCTAAAGCACTCACCTGTGTACATGGCTTCAAGTGTGTTTGTATAACGTAATGGTACAAGTAGACAGTTAGGTTTCTTCTATGTAAGCCGTCACACACATTCTTTAACCTAGGGCCATAGTTAGAGAGTACAACTTGATATCATACGCCAAATATCAAGGCTCAAGCTATTATTTATTCAGAGAAGACTTTCAAAGTTTCTTATTGTAAGCCTTAAGTAAGTGAATGTCACATACAGGGGCGTGGCCATTTTTGACCTTAGAGCAATAATTTGGCGGACATGTTTTTTGACAAATCAGTAAAATTAAAACAACACTATTTGTAGAAGGTCACACAAGGACAATTAGTGTGAAATTATTTAAAAATTGAGCTAACAGCTTTATACATGAAGATTTTCTAAGTTTCTATTATATACATATGACCCCCACCCTCCCCTGGCAGCCATGTTTTTGATGAATCGGAATAATTTGAACAATCTTTGTAGAGGGTCACACAAGTACCATTTATAAGAAATTATTCTTAAATCGGGCCAGTAGTTTCTCACAAGAAGATTTTTTTTAAATTTCTGCTATATACATATAGGGAGAAGTGACCACGCACCTTGTTGGCCATGTTTTTTTTAACGAATCGGAATAATTTGAACAAACTTGGTAGAGGGTGACATACGGACCATTTGTGTGAAATTACTTCAAAATCGGACCATCGGTTTAGAAGATGTCGTTTGAAGATTTTTCTGCTTTTAGCTGTGTAAGCAAGCGGAACCGTTTGAAGAACATTGGTAGAGGACCACCCAAGGAACATCCAAGCCAAGTTTCATCAAAATCCATTCAGTGGTTCTGTAGGATATGTCTTTTAAACACAATTGTTGATGATGGACGGACGCAGCAGGATCACAATAGCTCACCATGAGCCTTGCTCATGTGAGCTAATACTCACCCGAGGCCAGGGGAGGTTTCAAAAAGCTTTATGAAAACCTTAAAGTCTGTAATTTAATAGACCAGAGGGTCATGATAAAAAAACTATGTCGCTCACCTGTTAAACTTGGCCTTGGAATCATCAAAATAAACATTCTGACCAAGTTTTATGAAGATAGGGTCATAAATGTGGCCTCCACAGTGTTAACAAGCTTTTCCTTTGATCTGAGTGGTGACCTAGTTTTTGACCACTCATGACACAGTTTCAAACGTGGCAAAGGAATCATCAAGATAAACATTCTGACCAAGTCTCATGAAGTGGATTCTAACGTTATAACAAGTTTTTCCTTTAATTTGACCTGGTGACCCAGTTTTTGACCCACATGACATAGTTTCTAACCTGGCTTAGAGATCATCAGGATAAAAATTCTGTGCAAGTTTGTATTAAATCAAAGCATAAATAAAACTTCTATACGGCTGAAAGGCTCAAAATCGAAAATGTTTTCCCTTTCGGGGGCAGTAACTCGGAATCTAGTCGGTTTTCGAAAGGAACCAAGATCTTTTTGTGACTTAAGTTGTGTGTAAGCGTGGTTAAAATCGAATGTAAAATGTCACTTCACAACGTAAAAATTAACACATTTTGGCTCTTTCAGGGGTCAATCAAGGGCCATTACTCCAGAACCTACGATTGCATCTGACGGATTCATCATGGAATCCAAAACCTATTGTTGTTCAAGATATTTTGCAAGTTTGTATCAAATCAAACCATAAATGAAGTGGTCTCTATATGGCTGCAAAAGGCGAAAAAGCAAATTGTGGCCCTTTAATGGACCAGAACTCTAGAACGCATGATGGGATCTGGCCAGTTTTCGAATGGAACCGAGATATTATACCAGTACAAGTTGTGTGCAAGTTTGATTAAAATCAATTGCAAAATGTGGCCTCTATCGTGTTCACAAGAAAATGTGGACGGAGCTCATCTTGTCACTACGTGACAGGTGAGCAAAACAAGAGGGTCATGATGACCCTATATCGCTCACCTGTTAATATTGGCCTTTGAATCATCAAATTAAACATTCTGACAAAGTTTCATGAAGATACAGTCATAGATGTGGCCTCTACAGTGTGAACAAGCTTTTTCTTTGATCTGAGTGGTGACCTAGTTTTTGACCCAACATGACCCAGTTTCGAACTTGGCTTGGAAATCATCAAGAAAAACATTCTTACCAAGCTACATGAGGAAAAAAATTAGGTTAACATTTTTTCCAATAGGACTTAACTCTTATCACCCTCCATTTCCTATCTTTTCAACTTCCTTACTCTATTCTCTCCCTTTTGTTAAAAAAAACCTCATGCAGACAGGTATACATAGATTTACATTTTAGAACTATATTGCTGACAAACTGCTTAATTGATATTTTGTACTACTGAAATGACATATTGAACTGCTAGTCTGTTAAATTATGTGTAATTGTATGTATGTATGTATGTATTTGTGGAAATAAAATTTATGAAAAAAAGCTTCATGAAGATAGGGTCATAAATATTGCCCATAGTGTTAACAAGCTTTACCTTTGATTTCAGCGGGTGACCTAGTTTTTGACTCCACATGACCCAGTTTCAAACTTGGCCAATGAATCACCAAGATAAACATTCTGACAAAGTTTCATGGAGATAAGGTCATAAATATGGCCTCAAGAGTGTTAATAATCTATGATTTGACCAGGTGACCTAGTTTTGGACCCCATATGACCCAGTTTCGAACTTGACCAAGGAAGCATTAAGATAAACAAACAAGACATTTTGCAAGTTTGTATCAAATCAAACCATAAATGAAGTCACCATATGGTTGCAAAAGCCAAAATAGCACCTTTTCGCTCTTTATGGGGCCATAACTCTAGAACCCATGATGGGATCTGGTCAGTTTTCGAAAAAAATCAAGATATTATGCCAATATAAGTTATGTGCTAGTTTAATTAAAATCAATTTCAAAATGTGGTCTCTATCATGGTCACAAGCCAAAAATAGAATATTTTGGCATTTTAAGGGGCCATAACTCTGGAACTCATGAAGAAATGTGGTCAGTTTTCGAAAGAACCGAGATATTATGCCAATACAAGTTATGTGCAAGTTTGATTAAAATTAATTGCAAAATGTGGCCTCTATCGTGTTCACGAGAAACAGTAGACGGACGCCGACGGACAAAAGGCGATCTCAAAAGCTCACCTGTCAAATGATGTTATTACCGACGCACAGTTTGGTTTTAAGGCAAACTACCGCACCATTGATGCTATATATTTCTACTAAATGCTTCTTTAGAAAAGCAACTTAGACATAGATCCAAGCTTTACTGTTGTTTTATTGATCTCAGAAAATGTTTTGATACCATTTATAGAAATGGCCTTTGGTTCAAACTCATTAGACATTGAAACTGGTAGACATAGAAATATACTGAGATCTGACAGAAAATGTATTTTGTGTGAGCACAACGATTTGGAAGATGAATATCACTTTGTACTAATATGTCCTGTTTATTCTGAGATAAGAAAAAGGTATATACCACGTAACTATTATAACCATCCAAGTATGTTTAAATTCATAGAAACAAATTTGAAAATTTTAAGTAGGTTGGCTATATATTGTAATAAATCTTTTAAAATGAGAAATGATAATTTAAATTATTTGTCAGATTGAAACGATTTGTATCTAAACATATTACACTGTACTGTTTTTTCTATGAAATATTTAGTACGAATTCATAAATGTGATCGCCAAGTCCAGGTATATTTGCTATTGTTTTTATCATTGATGTCTGTATATATTTTTTTAATTCTCACTGTTCTAGGTCAAATATGTCACAAGTTATATTTATAGTACCCTATATTGTTAACACTAGAAACTTTTAAGGGCCATAACTCTGGTGTTACTTGGGCAATCAGACTGAAATTTCCATATAGTGGTGAACATCTTTAAGAAGTCTAATTTAAATATTCCCAACCACTTCCTAGATATGGCTCCGGACGGACGGAAAGACGGATGGACGGACGGACAACGCCAAAACTATATCCCTCCGCCTTTGGCGGGGATAATAACAATGTTTGGGTATTTTTAAAGACAGGATAGCTTTCCGTAATGTCTGATTTTACTATGTCCTTTATTTTTCTATTTTAATAGACTGACATTGGTGGTAATTATGTATGAATTTAAGTTCTGTATTTTGCCTAAGGGTGGGGTCCAGTCAGAACTGGTTTTAAATGGAAGAATATGATCACTGTCTGTATTATCTTGAAACAAGAGCGCAGCCTTGCGGGTGCAGACGCTCATCTGATTTTAGTCTCTGTGTAATAGAAATATTGTCCTACTCGTGTGTTTCTATGATGGTTAATATGAAACAAGAAATCTGATATTTTCTAAGTCCAAAAGGGGCCATAATTCTTGCAAAAAAAAAAAAGATGGAGTTATGTGTCTTCCTGTAGAGAGTCAGCTTTTGATGGTGAAAAAGCGTTGCAAGTTTTAAAACAATAGCTTTGACAGTTTAGTAGAAAAGCTGACCTAAACTCAAAACTTAACCAGGCAACGCCGACGCCGATCAAGTGATGACAATAACTCATCTTCTTCCCCCCCAAAATCAGATGAGCTAAAAACCGTGCTAGTCGTAGTCTTCTATTAAAAAGTATAACGTCTCTCTCGAATTCGATGTTGTCAAAACTGCGTGGCGTTGGACAAAAATACCGTCGTTTTTTCAAACCTTGGCAGGTCATATGGGGACATAAATTATTTCAGTCTATCTCAGTTATTACTGAATGGATTTGATTTAAACTTAAATTGTTGTTCCACCTTATCACCCACATCATAAAACACAAAATCCATAACTCTGATATCAATGTTTCATGAATTATGCCCTCTTTTTCTTAGAATTTCAGGTTTAAGTTTTGATGTACTTTCACTCTAATATCTCAGTTAATAGATTTGATTAAAACTTGAAAAAGTTATTCAACATCATCACTCATGGCATTTGACAAAAGGGACATAACACTTGCCGAATATTTCGTGAATTATCCCCCCCTTTTACTTAGAATTTCAGGTTAAAGTTTTGGAGCACTTTCGCTCTATAGTAAAGTTGCATGTGAAGTTTCGCTAAATTCCAACCAGTGGCTTCTGAGAAATACTCCGGACAAGAAATGCGGAACGGACGGAACAGGAACTACATGCTTCCCGTTTTGGGAGCATAACAACTCATTTACTGTTTAAGGTACTCCCTTATGGTATTATACATTTAAATAATGGAACTATCTATTTAATGTTTCCTCCTCATCATCACATCACTACCACCACTGATAGTCCCGGGTTATTTTGCTATAAAAGCACGTATTTCCTGTGCAATTTCCTAAGTCAAGTTTGGACACGTTCTCGCTAAATAAAAAAAAATTAGATTAGCTTTAACTCTTCAATTATGCCACGTGATCGTGGTTGTCGGAGGCGCTAACAAGCAGGCCAAAAATAGGAACCAGAATGTCGCCAGGAGAGTAAATGGCATTAGGTGAGAAGAGCTAGACCCTCCGAATATTGAGTCGGTGGTAAATCGTCGTGCGGTCAGAAACACGGGTTTCCTCGATTTTCTCAGGAATTCAGTTATTAAAAACATTCCTGTCAATCGATTTATTGTTGCCATGGAATTCCTTCGATCGATAGGTGATCAGGCGTATCATAATGACTAATTCTGCGTTACAAACCTTAAACCATGATTAAGGTCTCACTACTCATGACGAAGCACCCATCAGGGTAGATCAAGCATATGTATAACTGCACATGGGGTCAAAAGGTGACCAAATTTTACTGAATAAATGTTGAAGTGAAATATTAACAGACTAGGCAATTTGTTATTATTGCTGTTAGCAAAAATCATAAATGATCATTTGTTTGTTTTGGGTTTAACGCCGTTTTTCAACAGTATTTTAGTCATGTAACGGCGGGCAGTTAACCTTACCAGTGTTCCTGGATTCTGTACCAGTACAAACCTGTTCTCCGCAAGTAACTGCCAACTTCTTCACATGAATCAGAGGTGGAGGACTAATGATTTCAGACACAATGTCGTTTTAACTGGTCTTCTAATACTGACTGATACAAGTAGTTGGGACATAGTGAAATAGTTAACTGGAGAGTTTAAAAACATTACAAAACTGGGATCATAAATATGCAACATTACATAATCGAAATCATGGAAATAGAACAACAAACAGACCAAACGCCTGAGTACACACACTATAAATTGTTACGACTAGGCATCAATTGCAACCAAAATATTGTTGATACACAATGTAATTCTGAACAGTCAACCAAACAATGGCACATTTATACAACTTGTACATGAAACAATAACAAATTATCTACAAACCAGAATTTGGAGATCAAAGAATGAAAGGCAAGTTCATTTAAATATCTTCAGCACTGTGAACAAGACAAACAAGAGTAAACTTTAAAAAACAGATTTCAACACCACATTGACTTGCAACTTTAAATTACACATGTTTATTCAAAAGCACATAAATCTAATCAGCACATTTCCTACGCACACAACGCATAGCAACTATTGCCTCATGTTCCTCACTGTCGTTTCTTACATTTTCTGCCACCAAGACATGTGCAGCTCTTTTTGTCATCACTTTTTCCTGGAATGTACAGTTGGCTTTTCTTGTTCTCTTTTTCTACTCTTCTAACTACTAAATGACTGTTCTCTTCCTTTTGTGCTTGTATCATATGGAGATAGCCCCATCACAATTGGACTATAGAGAACGTCCTCTCTATAGAAATATTGCATTGCAGACGCACCTTTAACTTTGATGGTAGACTTAACAGTTTGGGTAGCATTTAGGGAGTCGATGCTTTGGCTGCTTCACTTGGAGTCCATAATGTTCCCCATCAGGTTGAAGATCCCTTCAATCATTGGACCATGGAAGCGGGACAACCACACCAATGACAACTTCCTCATTTCTGGGTAGGTGTCCCGAGCTGCCCACCAGTGGTCAATTAGTGTGTCTGAGTTGAAGTCGGGGAGGGTTGGATCTAACTGGTACATATAGATCTCGGAAATATACTTTTCCTACTCTTTTGTGACTGAACCAGGAAGCTCTGTCAGAAGTGTGATGGTTTCCCAATGTCCCCTAGCTGAAGGATCTATGGCAGAGGTTGTTCATAGCAAATTGTTGTTGATTGGCATTTTCTTCAGCAATACCTTTCCAGCTTTGATGTAAGCTGTTCTCAACATAACAAACACCATTTTTACAGTCTTACATTTGCAAGATGCAGCTTGGTTTGAAGCTACTGCTCCAATAAACATATCTTTCAGAGGCAACAGCTTCTTCAAATTCCATCAATTTCATTTTCTGTTTAGAGGCTGGTACACACTCTGGCTTTACAAAATAAGAGAAGAAATCCCTGACTAGCTCTGTTTGTTCATCATGTAAGACGTGGATCATGCGTGCATTTGATCGAAATAGAACTGCATAGTCCTGAAGTTTCAGTAGTGAGGACATGTAAATTCCTAACGTCATTCCTGTGGGGTGTTTTTGCAGCTTACTGAAAGTTTATTTTATTTTGTTTGTTTTGGGTTTAACTCCGTTTTTCAACTGTTTCAGTCATGTAATGGCGGACAGTTAACCTAACCAGTGCAAACCTGTTCTCCGCAAGAAACTGCTAACTTCCCCACGTGAAACAGATGTGTTACTAAAGGTAAACACTTGCATAAAACCCGCTTATAAATGAGGAAAACTTAATTTATGATCACTTAAATAAAATTTCGAAAACGAAGATGACGTTCTTTAAAATAAAATGTGTTTATTTGTTAGATTTGCAGTATTTCGATTATGAAATGGCCGTCAGTCAACTTAACCAACGTTTCTGGATGCTAAAGCAGTGTTCATCCATTTTCTGCAAGTACATGTACCTGACAATTGTTTATCATTTTGCATTTATTTTTATTTTTTCGAGAGACTCCAAGCACCATGACTGAAAACGGTGATTGGTCATCGTGACACTTTATAACGGCGAAATAATTTATAAAATCACGTAAAAGGATGTTACTTGGAACAGTCATATATAAATATATACCCTTATATAATCAAGACAAAAACCGTTAAGGTCATTATATTCCAACACCATCACTATTGGCTCAGATAGGTATATAGCAGGTACTTGTAAGGTCCATAATGCATATGTTAGTGTACAGTGCATAAAGTAAAAGGGAAAACTTTTTTTATATTGATATTAGTTTGTTTTCAAAGCTGAGACGAACTTTGCAACACAGACACAGATGTGTAGTTGAGATAGTTTACTTACAATAAAAGAACATAAATATAATTTCCTGTGCAGATATGTATAAAAGGTACATAAAAGTTGTGAACTACAATCTAAATATCCAAATCAGTTAATTTGCGCAATAAAATACTGTTTGTCAATGTATGAATTTGAAAGAACTAACCAGTACTGAATTTGTGCTATTGTCAATTTGGTTTAAACAATATTTTATTCAACAAATAGCATGTGATTACAATACATTTTTACAAAAGCAAGGGATCGAGTAGTAAGCTAATAAGCTTTTTTAGAAACTCTTTCCCTACTGTCAATTTATTGTTCTGTGTATAAGCAATCCTTGTGTTACTCACATACCCATTATTTTGTAAACAACTTACCCACCTGCTGTTACATATTGTTATATTATTGAAATTACTATACGCCCAAACCAAAATACAAGCATGCGGCAAGCTTGTGAGAAGTTTACCCTAAGCTTGCGTAAGCTTTCTGCAATCTTAAAAAGACTGCAGCCATGTAATATAATGCTTGCAGATGCTCAGATAGAAATTAAGTTTGCGGATAAGTCTTGTTTCGCAAGCTTGCAGCGGGCATCCTGCGATCTTAATACTATTTAAGATTGCGACTAGTTTGCGACAGAAATTAAGTTTGCGGATAGGTCTTGCTTTGCAAGGTTGCAGCGGGCATCCCGCATACTTATTAATATTTAAAACCCTGCTCCCGTCCTACCTGTTAACATCGAATTGTCACTGAAAAAGCATGGAAATCCTGACTATGAACAGTGACGCCTGTCAAAAAAAGTCTATTTTATATAAAATTCTATATGAAATACCTGTGGTTTTGCGTGCTAAAGTGTGGCACGTGGCCGTTAACTGTTACCTAAAATAATTGTAATCATGGGTTGCATACACAAAAGAATTTGAAAAGCCGCGGAGCAGGTCTTTAAGATTGCGACTAGCTTGCGATTCTCTAACCCTTTTAAAACTCTTTTAGTTCACTGATACATATAAAAGGGAGGCAATATATTTAACCAAATATTAAATTTTGTATGTCAAAATATGTTGTTTTAAAATCTATTGTCCCTGATTTTAAGTCTTTATCTACTGGTCACTACAAATATTGTTTCATGAAAGTGCGAAATTTTGATAAACTGTGCAATTTGTCAAATTGAAGGAAGTATATATATAATTACATTTTCAGACTCTAATATTATTTAAACTGTCTCATCAACTTAAATAAGGTTGAGGAAGATAGTGTACGTTGCAAGTTCGCGCAATCATAACAAGGTTGCAAATTCGCACAATCATAACAAGGTTGCGAGAG
>NW_026461749.1:0-64728 GCF_021730395.1 Mercenaria mercenaria | reverse complement strand
ACTCGCAAGTGTGTTTGGTTGGATTTAACGTCGCACCGACACATGATAGGTCATATGGCGACTTTCCAGCTTTAATGGTGGAGGAAGACCCCAGGTGCCCCTCCGTGCATTATTTCATCACGAGCGGGCACCTGGGTAGAACCACCGACCTTCCGTAAGCCAGCTGGATGGCTTCCTTACATGAAGAATTCAACGCCCCGAGTGAGGCTCGAACCCACATCGATGAGGGGCAAGTGATTTGAAGTCAGCGACCTTAACCACTCGGCCACGGAGGCCCCCCGCAAGTGTGTTTGTCCACACCTATAAAAATGGTATCGCACAGTAATAACGCGCTTTGAAATGTAAACAAACAAAACAATAGCATAAATTTAAGTTAATACACAACGTTTACGCTGCAAATAGTAATTCCTCATTGGCCGAGCGATATTGGTATACGTCTTATACGTTTTCGTCGGGTGTTCTATTCCCGGACCCGTAATAAAGTATTTTGAAAACTTTATTTAATTTCTTTTTTTTTTTCAATACGATTCAACGAAAACAACAAAAGTTTGTGAATCTAGTACTAACTTGTTCACTAACATATATGCCATTGTTAACACGTAATCATGTTTAAATATGCTTCATCTTTAATATGATCTAATGTTTTGAGGCTTTCATGAATAAATTAGATATCAGAGAAAAACAACTTTACACAAAGTGTTTAAATTAAATACAAAATTACAAAATGACGGATGAAAGGTTCGAACCATCAAAACTATCACTACAAAATGATTACATGTCTGTCCAATCAACCTACTGCGCCAACAAGCCAACTATTGATCTTATTTTCAATATCTTTCTTTTTAGAAGAGATTGCTAAGTACTGATTGTTAATTTACATGTTGCTAAAAATAAAAACGCCATAATACTATGTGGTCCTTTTTTTCTTTTTTTATATATATTTGCAATCTTGTTATGATTGTGTAAGTTTGCAAAAATGCGCAAGCTTGCAATCTTAATATGACTGTGCAAACTTGCAAGGTCGCAATTAAGATCGCTAGGGTTCCAGTCGCAAGCATGCGCAACCTTACAAGCTTGCAAAATTTTAAATAGGTTGCAGGAAGCGCGCGAATTAGTTTGCGCAAGCTTAAATAATGGTTGCGATGGTTCCAATCGCAATCTTGCTGCAAGTTAAAACACGTTTGCCGCACACTTGTTAAGATTGCAAGTGCAATCTTGCTGCGACCCTAATGCAAGCTTAGTTAAGCTTGCCATTTTGGTTTTGGCGATAGCCTAGAACTGTTTACATTTTCTTTCAGCATAAAACAATTGTAATAATATGGCTAGGTTTTGGTCGTGGATTCAGTGTTGTTATATTTCATGGTTTCTTCAGGATCATGTAATCCATTCAATATCTATAAAATTCCACTACTGCCAATGCTATGTGGCGTCAGGGGAGTAGCACTATCCATTACCTCTCATGAACAGACTCAGTCAAGCCGAGTCTGCTAATAGTTTGCTTGGTTGTATTCTATGCGTCCAAAAGGTCTTATAGATGTTATTACTACGGCATATAGTCTTGCAATATGACATTTACAACAGGAAAAAGTAACATCTGTATAATGCTTGGCTTCTACTATTGAATAAGCATGTCAGATGTAAGCTCACCAGATAAGTAGGGATAATGTAAGGCTCTCTCTTATATGCCCAGAAACTGCCAAACATCCACTGCAATATCCTACAGACCTGAATCACAGTAATGCAGACTTTAGAGAGGAGTTGTACCACTCAATGTATATTATCAAGGCTACTGCAAATCGCCACAGTCTCCACTAGACTCCATTTACAACATATGAACAGCCTCTGTATACAATCGCCTAAACTGATAAAGTGGAATAGGTCAATCAATGACATATGGTGAGAAAAAAGGGGATTGTATATAAAGATAGCTGCATGGAGACCTATTTGTGACTTGCTGGACAATAGTAAATGGACTGCACACTATACGTTCAGACTCTGAATCAGTAGACACGATTTGACCTCATTTTGTATTTGTACATTTGACCTCACCCAACTGTTCAAGAAGGTTACCCATCTGAGACGTTGTCATCCCATCCTTGCAGAAATGAATCCTGACATGTTTCGTAAATTTTCTACATTCTGCCCAGTTAACTGAAAAATCTACGATTTCCCAGGATAATGTATTAAATATTGTCATTATAATTATGTGTAGTTTAGTGGTTTGTTATCCTTTCGTATGAGAGAACATGTGCAACAGAATTATTGTGTCAATACTGCCATAATGGAGCTGTTAACGCATAAGAGACAGCTGATTTGTCTACATTGGATTGACAGCCTTACTGCGACATACCAAGAGAGGGGTACTAAGCATTGGTATTTGTCCGTCTCCTCAATTATTATTTGCTTGAATGAAACATGTTTCATTTTATTTATTTTGTTGGGTTTAACGTCGCACCGACACAATTTTAGGTCATATGGCGACTTTCCAGCTTTAATGGTGGAGGAAGACCCCAGGTGCCCCTCCGTGCACTATTTCAACACGAGCGGGCACCTGGGTAGAACCACCGACCTTCCGTAAGCCAGCTGGATGGCTTCCTCACGTGAAGAATTCTACGCCCCAAATGAGGTTTCGAACCCACATCGATGAGGGGCAAATGGTTTGAAGTCAACGACTCTAACCACTCGGCCGAAACATGTTTCAACTAAAAGGGCAGGTTAAATCTAGGGTCAGTCAATGACAGAAGGACAACACATACCAACATAAGCAATCAAGGCTGTATCTGTATAATTAATCCAATGGCAATTACTATGACCTGTTGTAGATATACGAGGTTAGGTGTGCATTTCCGAAGTAAATCAATTCCTTCTGGGTTTTTTTTGCGCCCATCTTGGATTTCATCGGCCATATTCATGGACTTATTTACCCAATGCGTTAATTTTTTATGAACATATTTTACAAATCTATATACCATCATGCAACGTTTCACAATATTCACACAACTGACGCAAGATTTTCATGGAAAAAACATTTTATGGCGGCCATCTTGAATTTTATTAGCCATATTAAATTTATTTATTCAATGTCAGTTTTACAATTAAATGAGGAGCGCATTAAACAAATTTCTATACTATCATACAACGCTTCAAAATATTCACACACAGTATGACCAAGTGATGCACAATTTTCATGGAAAAAGTATTTTGTGGCAGCCATCTTGAATTTTGTTGGCCACATTGAATTTATTTATCCACTGTTAGTGTAAAATTGTTTGCTTCACAAATATATGTTCTACATATATCATGCAACATTTCATAATTTTTGCACAATTCGTCCATTTGAAGAGCGAGTTTCATAGAAAAATGATTTTATGGGGGCAATCTTGGATTAGGCAGCCATATTGGACTTTTTTTTTGTTTGCATATAGAGTTTATCTGTAGCTAAATATTACTTTCTTCTACATTTGAAAAACAAAATCGCCATCTATACAATGCTAGAGGATTTTTTTTACAAAAATGGTTAATTATGGTGGCCATCTTGAATTTTGGCGGTCATTTTAGAGCTTGGTTACAACCAGCTTCCTAGTCAAAAATGAAGGACAATTCATCCAACTACAATCATACCAAGTTTCATACTTTTCACAGGAAGTGCACAATTATTTCACGGATTTCTTTCACTATTTATTCTATTGTGTACCTATTACGTTACATGTTTTCAAAAACAATACAACATGATTAAATCAGAATATACACCGCGCCCAGGGATCGAACTCAGGACTACGCTCCAAATTTTTCATCTTCAAATGTGACATCAGTTAGTTTCAACACATTAGTAGGTCTAAAACAAATGTGAAAGCAGTTAGTTTCAACACATCAGTAGGTCTTTTAGACAGAGTTCTTGGAATTGTAAACTCCCCGCAACAAAGAAAACAGAAAAATGCTATCCTGCATGCTGCCGCTAACATACAAATATCGTATTACATACTTATTTGTATTCCCCGTTAAGTTACAATGGAATTGGAAACGTCAATATATTGCCACACACGGATGCCTGAATTAACTATCGGGTGCGTGAAGTAATTCAATGTGTGTCGTTGAATTAAATCTTTTCAATTCAGTTCAGTATTATCAAACTTTATTCAGACTATTGAACAAATTCATAATATTAACATTACAGTTTAACGTGTACATACGTATGAAATAAAAAGGTTATTATCTTTGTATCGGGAAATATGCACTCGTTCTTTAGCCGCAGAATATTGCGCTCCTAAAGTCGTGTAATATTTCCACCTGCAGAACTCGTGCATATTTCCCGATACAAAGCTAATAACTTATAAATATTGTCCTAAAAATATCACATTTTTAATAAAGTGATAATTTCTCTCAAGATATCATGTGTAATAGGAGGGGCTTCTTTGGGCAAATTAATATGTGACTAGATCACTATCTTGAACAGTTGGAGTTCAAATGGGTTAACGTTGTATTTTAGGTAATGATACCTGATAAATATTGTTTAATAGTCTCGTATCTTAACTTTTTCTCTACACAGAATGCTACAAAACATAATTATTAGTGTTTGTTCGCTACCTGAAGGTATATCAGTATTATCTGTCCATGGAGAGTTTTGTTTCATGAACAATTTAACAGTTTGCCTGCTAATCTATATAGATTTATTGTCCCTAGCGTATGATCTGATTCACACAGATATTTGACAGTTGTGTCTAGCCCAGACAAATATCTGATACTGGTGGTGTTATGGTGGGATTTGTGTCAGAATCTGCAGCAAATATGCAATCTGCTGACCAAATATTCTTATCGTAAACAAGGCCGCCACCAGAAAGTGTCTAGCCCAAGGGCAATAGGATTCATGCGAAAGGTTTTTATACTCACATTATATTATAACACTATTGCAAAAATGCAAAATGCTAATTTTTTCAAGGTCAATATCTCTAGGGTGCCAGGACTCAACATGGGCAGTAAAATGAGTTTTTGAACTATTTTACAGGGTTTCAAATCAAGATATGTTACGTTTTATTTTAGAAAATGTCATTTTTGTGAATTTTAAAAGGCGTAAAAATCTAAGTAATGCTTATTTCCTCAAGGTCAAGGTCACTAGGCGGGTCAGGACTCACAATGGGGCCGTAAGATGAGTTTTTGAACCATCCTACAAGGTGTCAAAGCAATTTATGCAACGGTTTTTTAGACATTGTATTTTTTTGTGAATTTTCAAAGGCGTCAAAAAGAATCTAAACAATGCTAATTTCTTCAAGGGCAAGGTCACTAGGGGGCCAGGACTCATCAAGGGGGTGTAAAATGTGTTTCTGAACCATCCTACAATGTTTCAAAACAATATATGTAACGGCCATTTTGTGAATTTTCAAAGGCGTAAAAAAAAAAAAAAAAAAAATGCTAATTTTTGGAAAGTGACATTCTCTGTTGGATATTTATCCTTGTTCTTTTTATTACCATATTAAGTTAATTTTCTTTGACATGGTTTGTAATTAATAGAAAATAAGAGATGTGCCTTTAGTTTTGCCTCAGTTTTAGAAGTAATCATTCTTCTTTCAAACTTCCATTAATCGAATTAAAATTTAATTCCCATTGATTTTCATTTATATAAGTCTGGATACTTCCTGGTTAAGTAAACTTACGAATTTTATAAAAGTTCCGTATGAACTTCGTATGTAAATTCGTTTGAACGTCGTTCGAACATGTTAAGTGAGACAGGCCGCGGGTCAGAAAAATCATGAAAACTTTCTTTTAAAGTAGATGCCCACGGGCAACATTTCGAGTCCGCCAGTTGTCAAAAGGACTATAAGACCAACCTTTGACAACTAAGGATGACCTTGACCTTTGAAGTAGAGAGGTAGAGGTAAGGGAGTTACACGCAACACTCTGTCTCATTCAGGCAAATATTTATGCCAAATAAAAAAAGATTGCTTTCTGCATGGCGAAGTTACAGCCCGGACAAGCTCTAAAACGACCTTTGACCAAAATGTGACATTGACCTTTGAGATAGGGACCCGAGGTTTGCACACAACACTCCGTCTCAACATTTAGGCCAAAGAAAAAAGATTGCACCATATTTATCAAAGTTATGGCCTGGACATGCTCTAAAATGACCTTTGACCCCTAACTGTGACCTTGACCTTTGAGACAGGAACCTGGGGTTTGCACATGACACCCCGTCTTATTGAGTTAAACATTTATGCTATATATAAACAAGATTCCTCGATGCAGTCAAAGTTATGGGCCAGACAAGATCTGACATGACCTTTGACCTCAAACTGTGATCTTGACCTTTAAGATAGGAACCTAGGGTATGCGCATGCCACTCCGTCTCACTGAGGTTAACATGAACATTCATGCCAAATATAAACAACATTGCTCAATGCATGTCAAAGTTATGGTCCGGACAAACAAATCCGCACGAACGCATGGACTAACGCACGCACGCATATACACCGAACAGCCATTTGAACAACTAAGTGTTCGCTTTCGCAAGCGTGCTCAACAAAAACATGTCAATTAAATGGGAATAAGTATATCGACACTATGGTTATCGATATGATTTTAATTTTCCATCAACTAATATACTGGAAAAAGTAATACACTCACCTAAATATAAACTGTAGTTTCTGGTTTGTCCTGGCGGCTTCTATATAAAGATTGGTTTCTTTATCAAATTCCTTCATTTCACCATTTTCTACGAAGTACCACTGAACCGGTTTCTTCAGCAATTCAACATACGTGGTACTGTGTTGATCCATTTTTGCTGCATTTATTACCCTAAAATTATTCAATGTAGCAAAAGTACTTTTTTTGCACACCCTAATTACTCCCTCTCATCTTAAACGGTAAGTTTTGTTTTCCCACAAGAATCTGACCTGATCTGCCTGCCTGCCTCCCGCCTTAGACACACCCAGTCACATTATACTGACACAGGGCTGACCAGTCCTAGAATTATCCTATTAATGTTGAGAAAAATGAGAGGAAGGTACTAGTAACCCTTTTCACGTCTTTGGTATGACGCGGCCAAAGAGCAAGCCCACGACCTTCCACACTAAATGCTGAGAATATTTCAAACGACAAATACTTACCAGCTTACATATACCAAGGGACCTCGTCTTGTTTTCTTTAAACGGTGAAATTTATAAATGCGTATCTGGTTTGCAATATTCAAAATAATTTAAAGCGACTAACCCACGCATTGTGATTTGTGATTAAAGAAATATATATATCACCGAAAGGCGAAATGCCGCCACGGTTTTATATATTTACATAAAACTTAATGTTTGATATAGTTTCTTGTTTTCAGAATTACGGGAACATTCGAGTTTTCGAAGTTTTTCTCCTTCACTTTTATAAACCGTTGCAACGCTTTATAAATGTAAACATTGATAAATATAGAACGCGAAGTGACAGTATTTTAGGTCACAACACATTAAATAGCTGTTCTTCTTTATTCTATATAAGTTTGACATATTTCCAATGGCCGCAGCACACATCAGGAACCATTTTAAATGTCTGTAACTTACATTTTCTTGAAGAATATTGTCAGTGCTGAATAAAAATCAAAAGAAAAGTGGGGGTCATGTTTGATGCAAGAGAAATATTTTCTGTCGAAACACAAACTGCAAAATCAAGAGATCACATGGTGAAGATTAGCTCAAGGTCAAAAGAAAGGTCAAAGTTCATTTCGGTACATAAAACTGTGCATATGGTCAATGCATATGGTCAAAATTTGAACGCTGTAGCTTGAGAAATGTGATAAATGGTCACTAGATCAAGTTCAAGGTCAAAGTTCATTTTGGTACACAAAATTATGCATGTGCTTTAAATTTGAAGACTGTAGCTTGAGAAATGTGAAAGTAGGTACTAGGTAAAAATCAAGGTCAAATTTCAATGCAGAGCACAAAACTATGCATGTGGTCCAACTCTGTAGCTTGAGAAATGTGAAAGTAGGTCACTTGGTCAATCTCAAGGTCAAAGTTCATTTTGGTACACAAAACCATTCATGTGGTCCAAATTTGAAGCCTGTACATTGAAAAATGTGCAAGTAGGTCACTAGGTCAATTTCAAGGTCAAAGTTTATTTCGGTACACAAAATTATGCATGTGGTCCAAATTTGAAGCTTGTACCTTTGAAAATGTGAAAGTAGGTCTATAGGTCAATGCCAAGGTCAAAGTTTATTTCGGTACACAAACCAACGCATGTGGTCCAACTTTGAAGGCTGGAGCTACAGAGTCCAAATTCATTTCGGTACATAAATCTGTGCATATGGTCCATGCATGTGATCAAAATTTGAAAGCTGTAGCTTGAGAAATGTGAAAAATGGTCACTAGATCAATTTCAAGGTCAAAATTCATTTTGGTACACAAAACTATGCAGGTGGTCCAAATTTGAAGGCTGTAGCTTGAGAAATGTGAAAGTAGATCACTAGGTCAAAATCAAGGCCAAGTTTCATTTCGGAACACAAAACTATGAGAATGGTCCAAAGCCTGTACCTTACAAAATGTGAAAGTAGGTCACTTGGTCAATGTCAAAGTTTAATTCGGTACACAAGCGTATACATGTGGTCTTAATTTGAAGGCTGTTGCTACAGAAATGTGAAAGTAGGTCACTAGGTCAAGTTCAAGGTTAACTCATGTCAAGGTTCATCTAGCCACTCAAAACTATACATGTGGTCCAAATTTGAATGTTGTAGGTTATGGACAAGAAGATTTTTAACGTTTTTCCCAATATTAGTCTATATAAACCATGTGACCCCCAGGGCGGGGCCATATTTGACCCTATGGGGATAATTTGAACAAATTCGGTTGAGAACGAACCACTAGATGATGCTACATTATAAATATCAAAGCCCTAGGCTTTGTGGTTTTGTACAAGCAGATTTTCAATGTTTTTCCCTATATAAGTCTATGTAAACCATGTGACACCAAGGGCGGGGACATATTTGACCCTAGGGAAATAATTTGAACACTCTAAGTAGAGGACCTCTAGATGATGTCACATACAAAATATCAAAGCCGTAAGCCCTATGATTTTGGACAAGTTTTTCCCTATATAAGTCTATGTAAACCATGTGACCCCTAGGGAGGGGCCATATTTAACCCTAGGGGAATAATTTGAACAATCTGAGTAGAGGACCACTAAATGATGTCACATACAAAATATCAAAGCCGTAGGCCCTGTGGTTTTGGACAAGAAGATTTTCAAAGTTTCTCCCTATAACTGTCTATATAAACCATGTGACCCCTGGGGTGCGGCCATATTTTACCTTAGCGAAACAATTTAGACAATCTTGGTAGAGGACCACTAGATGATGCTACATACAAAATATAAAAGGCCTAGGCCCTGTGATTTTGAACAAGAAGATCTATGTAAATTATAAAAATAAACAAAGGGCCATTACTCACTCAAATTTTTTTGAACCAGTCTGATTTTCAGTAGGGCACAACTAGGGTACCAATACATCATTCTGACAAAGTTTGGTCAAAATTCCCCCAGTAGTTTCTGAGGAGATGGTATAACGAGAAATTGTTAACGGACGCAAGGACGACGGACCACGGTCGCAGAGTGATTTGAATAGCCCACCATCTGATATCTGATGATGATGGGCTAAAAATGAGACCCCAAATTGTAGTGGTTTCCATGAAAAATTCTGTCATGTTGTTATTTCATTATGAAAATGCTACCTACATGTCAAGCATAGATCTGTCATGAGATTTCAGCAAAAAAAAAATATTGCAAAGAATATAAGGAAAATAGCTCTACATAGCAAAACAAGAGGGCCATGCGGGTTAAGAATATTAAAGATGAGTATTGAAATCAGTATCAGAAGTTATCAACGTGGTCTAAATTTCTATGCTGTACCTTCAAAAATAAGAAAGTAGGTCAATAGGTCATGTATAAGACAATTCAAGATAAATATTAAAATCTGTACCAAACATTATGCTTGTGGTCCAAATTTCTTTGCCACTGGTTCAAAAACAAGTAAGTCTATGTAAAACAAGGGACCACCCGGGCTTGGCCTATACTGAACCCAGGGTCGTGATTTGAACAGTCTTGGTAGAGAACCACTAGAGCATAACACATACTACATATCTTTTCCCTATATAAGTCTATATAATCCATGTGACCCCCAGCGCGGGGCCATATTTGATCTTAGGGGGTAATTTGAATAATCTTGGTAGAGGACCACTAGATAATGTTACATATCAAATATCAAAGCCCTATGCCCAGTTGTTATGGACAAGAAGATTTTCAGAGTTTTTGACCCCCAGGACAGGGCCATATTTGATAATATGAACAAACTTGGTAGAGGACCATTCACTTATGCTACATTACAAATATCAAAGCCCTAGGCCCTGTGGTTTTGGACAGTTTTCCCTTTACATGTCTATATAAACCATGTGACCCCCTGGGCGGGGCCATATTTGACCCTAAGGGGATAATTTGAACAAACTTGGTAGAGGATCACAAGATGATGCTACATACCAAATATTAAAATCCTAGGCCCTGTGGTTTTTGACAAGAAGATTTTCGAAGTTTTTCCATATATAAGTTTATACAAGAGGTCATGATGACCATGGATCGCTCACCTGAGTAAAATAAGCCACATGTTTAAAATGGCGAACTGATGCTATAATATTAGAAAGTAGGTCAGTAGGTCACATTCATGGTCACTGAAGTCAGTTTTAAGATCGGTGTGCAAAACTGACATGTCGCTGTATCTTAAAAAAACAAGAAGGTCAGCAGGTCAAGGTCACAGTCAAGTGACCCCTAATCACTTGGGATCATCAGGTAATTATAATTAAGTAGTCTAGGAAATATGATTTGATAATTTTTGAAGTATTTATTCCTATATAACTCATATAACAAGTGACCCCAGGGCGGGGCCTCTTTTCACCCTAGGGGCATAATTTGGGCAATCTTGTCAGAGATCCGCTAGACAATGCTACATACATATCAAAGGCTTATACCTTGAACTTTCAGACAAGAAGATTTTTTCCCCTATAGATATGTTTATGTTAAATCTGGGACCAAAAGGGCAGGGCCTCTTTTCACCCCAGAGGCATAATTTGAACAATTTTGGTAGAGGAACACTAGGATCCTTACAAACTTACAAAATAAGTTTCAAATCATAAACTATGGAAGGCAGTTATCACTTTTTGTAGATAATATACACTTGGTGAATTTCCTCAACAAACATAACGATATATACATGTAAATAAATCATGAAAATACATGAAAACACCGATTTCTGACTCCCACTGCGCAAAAATATTTTTAACAAATTTTGCAGTCTGCTAAATAACTGATCTTTAATAAGGCTCTTGCAGTAAATTGTAACAAAATATTTGTTAGAATCATAGGTTTTAATGAGAAATTAAATCGGATACTTCTTTAATCTACCATAAGAAAAACACATGATGAAATCCGTCGAAGATTCTTCTCCAATAGCATCATTACGCATCTACTTTCAAGATATCTTGATTACTAAGAAAAGACGACGCACATTTTAAGATTCTATTTGAAACAAGAGGGCCAAGATGGCCCTAAATCGCTCACCTGAGAAACACACCATAACAGTGTAAATATGTTTGACTGTTTGACCTAGTGATTCCATGGAAACAAATATTCTGACCAATTTTCATTAAGATCGGACCAAAAATGTGGTCTCTTAAGTGTAAACAGGTATTTCTTCAATTTGACTTGGTGACCTAGTTTTTGAGCCAAGATGACCTACATTCGAATTTGACCTAGATTTGATCAAGGCAATCATTCTGACCAAATTTCATGAACCTCCATTGAAAAATACAGCCTCTATCTCAAACAAAACGTTTTTCTTTGATTTGTCCTAGCGACCTAGTTTTTGACACCAGATGACCCATATTCAAACTTGATATTATTTTAATCAAGGCTATCATTCTGACCAAATTTCATGAAGATCAATTGAAAAATACAGTCTCACGAGGTTTTTCCTCGATTTGACCTAGTGACCTAGTTTTTGACCACATATGACCCGTATCTATCTTGATCTAGATTTCATCAAGGCAATCATTCTGACTAAATTTTATAAATATCTAGTGTAAAAAGCAGCCCCTATTGCGTACACAAGGTTTTTCTTTAATTTGACCTAGTGACTTAGTTTTTGAAGCTAGATAAACCATATTCAAACTCGACCTAGATTTCTTCAAGACAAACATTCTGATTAAAGTTCATGAAGATCCGGTTTAAAATGCAGCTCCTATTGCATACACAAGGTGTTTATTTGATTTGACTTAGTGACCTAGTTTTTGACCTCAGATGACCCATATTCGAATCTGGCCTAGAATTCATCAAGGCATTATTCTGACCACAATTCAAAAAGATCAATTGAAAAATACAGCCTCTACCACATACACAAGGTTTTTCTTTGATTTGACATAGTGACCTAGTTTTTAATCCCAGATAACCCATTTTCAAAACTGGCCTAGATTTCATCAAGGTAATCATTCTGACAGAAGTTCATGAAGATCAGGTGAAAAAGACAGCCTCTATCGCATACACAAGGTTTTTCTTTGATTTGACCTAATGACCTAGTTTTTGACCCAAGATAACCCATTTTCAAACTTGGCCTAGACTTCATCAAGATAATTATTCTACCAAAGTTCATGAAGATCAATTGAAAAAAACAGCCTCTAATGCATACAAAATGTTTTTCTTTGATTTGATCTAGTGACCTAGTTTTTGACCGCAGATTACCCATTTTTGAACCTGGCCTAGATATTATCAAGGCAATCATTCTAGCAAAATTTCATGAAGATCAGTTGAAAAATACAGCCTCTATCGCATAAACAAGCTAAATGTTGCAGACGACGGACAGACAGACGACAGACCTCGGACGCAGGACCTTAAGCGATCACAAAAACTCACCTGAGCATTGCTCAGGTGAGCTAAAATGCACGGGATTTTAAACGAGAGAAAATACTGCATTATTTAAGATATCATAAAATGAAAATATCTCGTAAAACCATCACTTGAGATGCTTATGATTAAGAAAAGCTCATACTTGAATCTTGCGAATAATACCCAAAACACATTGATACGAAAAGGACTGAATCAAACATTAACTCTACCAACCCAAGGAATAAATGCGGATTAACATGCAAGTTAATCATTTTGTATTCCATAAAAACGTTACTAATTATTTCATTTTCAATACAATGTTTATTCATAAGTTTTTAAAAGTGTTTGTATCATAACAAAGTCTGTATTTATAATCAATATTACGCCTATATATACTAAACGTTCAACATCAATACACCGGACTTCGCTATGAGTGCTATCTATATAATGCGGTTTATCATAGATGAAATAACATTTCTCGTCAATTTATTAGAAAAAATGTTTTTATGCAATACACCATGTCACTCTTCTGGTATAAATTTCATACATAAATTACGCCTCTACTAACATTACGGATCGGCATTACGCTTAGATACCTGTATAGGGCATCAGAACTTAGCTTTAAATGCTACTTAGATAATGTGTTTAACCATATATGAAATAATAATTATCGTAATAATTATCATAATTCATGAGAGAAAATGTTTTATAAGGAACAAAAAATGTCATTGCGCAAGTATTTTAGCTCTAGTATTAAATTTATTTATACATTACGCCCCATTTTGCTACATTACGCGTCATTTTGCCACATTACTCTACATCACTGTATTTTTTCTCACTGACAAGTAAGGTTTGCAAGGTGCTCGCTGAACGGAATCCCTTTTTATAAGCTGGGAAACCCTTATCAGAAATCGTAGATGAATGCATTTATTTTAGATTTATTAGAAAAAGGATTTTCAACAGAATTTGATGAAGAATACATTGTTATAACATCAAATATGCGACATAAGGGTGAATATAGGAAAAGTAGGATATTTCAAGATCTTACACCACGATGTGTGGGCTAGTCGCTTTAAAACAAATGTGTATATGATACTCTGTCATGTGAAATAGCTGATGATGACGATGTTTTTTTCTAATAAGGTATTTTGTAAAATCCATACCTTATGTCGGATCACTATCTACGTTTCCAGTAGTAATAAGAGCTATTCAATTCTGTAAACAGTCTTGTATAATATGATTTAAGATATAAGCAAATACATTAATTTAAAATGTGAGAGTATGCAAAAACGTTAGTACATGGACTTGGATAGAAAATCATACCTTTGAATTTCTTCTAAAGCTTCAGAAACATGTTCGTGGTATCCAGATATTTTTATTTTTCCTTTTGCAGTTTCAGCCTCAAAATGTAGATGATAACGTTTGGCTATATCATTTATCTCCTCCATCTGGAAAGTAAAAATAAAGTAAAACACGTTACATGAATATTTGCCTATGATATATGTCTATGTTCTCTTAAACAGTTTGCATTCACATTTTCAAACTGGAGTGTCACCAAGACCCGTTCATAAACTTCAAAATCTGTCTGTTTAACTAGAAGATGCTTTTGTAAAAATGCGTATGTCTCCCCAATGCATAGTCGTATATGCAAGAAGTCAATAGGGGACAGGAGTGAAGTTTAAGAGACACCGATGGTTGGCTGCAATAGGGATCATCTACTTGGCATGTCCAATCATCCCAAGTTTGAGCATTCTGGGCCTAGTGGTTCTCAAGTTATGAAATGAAAACGGTTTTCCATATTCAGGCCCCCGTAACCTTGACCTTTGATCAAGCGACCCCAAAATCATTAGATGTTATCTACTCTGCATGTCCAATCATCCTATTAAGTTTCAACATTCTGAATCAAGTTGTTATCAAGTTATTGATTGGAATTTTTTTTCCATGGTCAGCTTTTAACGAGAATTTGCGAGAATTCTCTCCCTTAATTATTGACTGTGTTAAAGCAATTCCCTTCGAACTGGATTGCCTCCCTTACATTAGCTAAAGTCGTGTCATTCATGACCTAAGTCAATAATTCTTTGTCATGAATTTTATCTAATATTTTGCTTAAGGTAATACACGGAAATTAAGCTCGCATGTTACTCCATAGAAAGCAACAAAACATGTAGCTAGGTTTTGATTTAAATCATGTTGTTTTATAGATTCATATAGAAGTATTATTCATGTAAAGATATAAAACATTTCTATAAAAAAAAACATTATTGTAATGTTTTTTGTGGGTTCTTAATAGGATATTATCTTATATAGTCATTAGACTAGAAAGAGACAAGTCACTTTGATAGTTACTAAATCTATTCTAATTCTCAAATTCAACAATTTCTAAATCTATTTTTAGTAACGTTTACAGTGTAAACGCTTCTTTTTAGATTACTTGTTGTATTGAGATGTGAAATATGAAATAATTATTTGTTCATTTTGTTTTAGATTGTTAGCTTTTAGTAATTTGTATAATAAATCATAAATGTTTATACCATCTTGTAACATTTTCATGAAAAATAAACAATAATAACCACAAAGTGTACTTGTTTTTTCTTGATACTGTATGTTATTATACTTACCTTTAGGTTTATATTTGATTATTTCTTTTGGTGGAGGAAGTCCGAATGGGTCAAAGTATATTTTCCCAACATAACGCACCCAATGGGTTCCAGGTCCGATAGAGTTATCTAAATTAATTATTCCACATTCAATTATTTCTTCTAAATACACCCCTAATTTTTTTAATTTTTAATTGTTTTACCCATTGTTCAATTTCAAAGTTAGAAATAGTTTTATTTATAATTTTTTTTCTACTATAGGAATTCGTCTGTAAGGTCTCCGTTGAGAATCAATTTGTATGCCTTTACCACTTAACAAAGATGTAATCAAAGTTATTCCAAGACTTGCCGCAAGCATACCTAAAAAACCTCGTTCTTGTTTTTGTTTTGGAGTTAATTTAAGCATCCCAGTTCCTTTTAATTGTTTTCTTTGATTAGGAGTAATATATGGTATCATCATATTTCTCTTATTATTAGCTACTGAAATCATACCATTCCCATACAACTTACTGACACCAGGACTGGCAAGCCCTGACAAAGCTCCGACCCCTAACGGTCCTAATATTTTTGGAGCTATTTTTGCTGCCATTGGAAGAATTTTTTTTCCTATTAATCCGGCCAAAGCTCCTAAAAATCCACCATTTTGACCTTGACTGGACATTTGTTTTTTTTTTTGAAATTGTAATTTCTAATCCCTTCTTACTTCTAATAGCCTTTTCAATTTGATTAATTTGTGTTTTTGTTAAAAGTAAAGGGGAGTTTCCACGTAATTGTTCGTATTTTAATCTAACAATTTTGTTGTTATAAGATTTCGCTGTTTTTCTTTTGTCCATCTGTTAAATTTACTTTATATTCAATATAATTTGATGTCATTATATATCTAAAATTTATTTTATGTAAACAATAACAAGTTCATTTCCAATAGTATTTATTGTAACTGTTTCTTCATATAATATATAATTACATAAACACGGACATTAGCTGCCGACCGAACATTTAATTTAGCTGTTAATGTAATATGCTTAGGATCTTCTGCAATTCCTTCCTTTTTTAAATTCTAAGTTAAAATGAACAAATCCAAGCAATTTTTTTAAAATTAAATCTATTTAAGAAACTTCCAGTAGTTTTATTATTTTGTTTATAATAATAATTAAGAACATCATCATAAATTCTTGATATACTTGTGTATTCCGTTTCGGGATAAAAAACACCATTACCAACTTCAAGACGGCAAGACTCGAACATACAATTATCATTTGCAGCATTAATTTTAAATGTATCTAATAAATGTGGGTTATGTTCTTGTGAATTACTTTTATCAGGTCGTTGTAAATAAACAAACACATGTTCGGGTTTTATTACCCCAGCTGTAATTCTAAAAGTTATATTAGTCTGTTGTGTATCTGTTGACTGTGTTATCATTTCTCGGAGGTATTTCCACCCTGTTTTTATATATTTTTCAAAAATTAAATTAAATTCAAATTCATTAAAAATTAAACGTGGAACCCACAAAATTAATCTAGTTACAATTACCCTACCTGCATCGGCAGCATTAGCTCTGTAAATTAATTCCTCATCATTTGTTAATTGAAGTGTTATTTGTATTTGACTTGGTGGTAACATGTTTTGTTCCAAACCCTGAAAAAATGAATAGTTATCCAACGGAATTTTAGCATTTACCTCATTACCACCCTGGATTAATACCTTTCTAAATTTGAAACCTGGATTATCATCATCAGCAGCAGTAGCAGTAGTATCTAAATAAATAAATTCATTTGTTCCAGTTGATTCTGCAAAATCCTTAGATAGTTCAACTAAATGTTTTAAGTTAATAACCTTGTATAAATTATTACAATCATAAACAATTTTTCCATTTTGTTTAAATATAAGCTGATCAATTATTGAAGCTGCATTATTAATTAAAGCAATTTGATCTCCGTCAGCATAATTATTACCATTAGCAAATTTATTAACTTTAAAACTTACTTCAAAATAACCATTAAACCAATCAAAATATGAACTTCTATCATTAATTGTAAAGTGATACCCACTTTTTTGTTGTTTAACATTATTTCCCAAAGCAGAAATTAAAGGTGTATCTAATTGAATAGGGGTTAGTTCGTATCTTTCACAATACTGTTTTGTTCTAAACATGTATATTATATATTGTTTTATTTTTTTATAAATTAATCTGTTAATACGTTTACGCTGAGCTGAAGCCCCAGATCCTGACAATAATTTATTTAACCTTATACCAATATCCTCCTCCTCATTATTTGAATTTGTTTTTTGTAATTCCTTAGCAATTAAATTACCAACAGCAGCGGAGCTCGCCGGAGGCTTGACCGGAGGAGCAGGTGTTACAGGTTTTTTAAAACTCTCTGTAATTTTATTAGCAGCTAAATTTCCAACTTCCGTTCCAATCCTGCGGGTTCCACTTTCAAGTGCTGCTTTTCCTGCAGTTTCCAGAGCTTTTTTTCCAGCACTTGAAAACAATTTCGTTAAAGTGTCAAAAATACCTGTACCAGAGATGGAATCTTCAGAGACTTCCACCCCAGTTTGAGCATCAACATAAATAAATATTCCTTTATTTTTGTCATAAACTTTCTTGTACATTATATATTTATATTTCTTTTAAAATTAGTGTAAAACTTGTTTCAACCCCATTAAAATTAATTATATTACCAAATACATCTGTACTACATATTCTAATTGAATTTATAACATTCTTATTAATTTCAGAATATCGAACTCTTTGTGGTTCTTTTGTAAATGGATAAGCTCTTGTTAAATCTGCAGTACTTAAAGCATAGATAATATCACTAAAATTACCATCAACAATTGAATTATCAATTGGATCACAATGAATGTAAATTGTATCCACAGAGTTAGTTATATTTGGTGTCGTAGTTCCCCATTCAGTATTTCTCAAAGGCTTTTTCTCAAATCCAAGCAATGTATGAAAATTTGATATTCTTAAATCCAACATAAAATTATCATGAATTGAAATTGATATCTTAAAACTACTTAAATCAAATTCCAAACTTATTGGAGCAATGTCTGATTTATCAAATTCAAAATCACCATTACTTATTAGTGCTTCTCTAATATAATTTTTAATGTCTGTATAACTGTAAGAACCATTTGTAAATATGATATCTTTCCAATCTTTACCATTATTATGACGAATTCTTTTATTATCGTATTCACTAATATTATGCCAAGAGTAAGTCATAGTGTTAATACTATCCAAACCAACAACATCAGTTTTATTTTTATCTAAAATTAAAGACCGACTGAATCTGACTGTAAAATCGCTTGGAGTATTTGTAGTGTTGTTTTAACTGCTTCTGAACTTAATACTATTTTTTGTTCCATTTATATATTCAAGAAAAATATTTTTTATATAATATTTCATGTTGTTCTGGTAACAATTCATTCATTTTTAATAGTTCATCAATTATGCTAATACCTTCATTTTTAAGTTCTTCATTATTATTTCCGGCATCAATTGAACCACAAATTAACTCCAAGTTACTGATCAGTTCTTTTGGATCACACGTACAAAGACTTGTAATCCTGATTTTTCTGTTAATTCTTTAAATTTTTTCTAGAAAGTATTGAATGCTTTTTGTTATTGTTATATCTTTTATTAATCAAATCAATTAAATCATTATCTACTTAAGCGTTAATAACGTCTTTTCCAGTTATTCTATCTTTAGCAATTAATTTATTTTGACCATAAAGTTTATTTAAGTTAATAATTAAATTACCATATCTACCATTTGGTAAAACTTTATATGGATTGTGATATCTTATTCCTTTTCCCATATATGTAGGTTTAAGTTTAATGATGTCTTTAATTCGTTCTTTGTAATTTTAAAAACTATCTACTTCAGCTCTTATTTCTTTCACTTTTTCTTTATTATCAGGATTACGTTCTAAACCCGTTGCTTTACCATTTAGGGATCTTATTTCTGTTGTCACACGGCCTATAAGAATTTCTGGGTGTAATAGTCCGACCGGTTCAGAAAATGGATCGGTGTCAAGGATATTTTCATACACTTGTTGTGGTGTTGGAAAATAACCCAAATCGTCTATATCAACACCTTCATTTAAATTAACATTTTTTCTTTTGGTCTTGTCCCCAATTCTTCAGGAAATTCTTCATACCCATTCGGATCCGAACCCTTATGTTATTTTAATAATAATCTAATAGATCCACCTTTCATTTCTTCTTCTGTTACATAGTTTTCTTTTAATTTATTAATCTCTTCTTCTGTTAATTTATCAAGCTCTTCTTTCGTTATTATTTTCTCTGGCGGTAACGGTTTTTCGGTTATTCCCATCCTTTCTCTTCCATAATCTTCTAATTTCTTAAATTCATCTTGAGGAATCCATTCAACAGATTTATCTCCCCAATCTATTGGTGTATAGGGAGCTGGTTTTAAAGCTTGTTGTCTTTTAGATTCTTCCTGCATTCCTTTAGCTAATTCAGTAATACTTTGTGTCAGATCTTTTGAAATACTTTTTGGAATTAACGCTAATTCTCTTGACAATTCTTCTTTTTGACTTTTTTTTGATTTTTTCTCTCATTATTTCATCTCTTAGCTCTTATCTTTTGTCCGACTAAGTTTTTTCTTATTCTTATTTCATTAAGTTTTGCTAGCATTTATATAATAATGTAAGATAATGTTAGATAATGTAAAATAATGTAAGATAATGTAATATTATTATATAATGAAAATTCCTAATTATGATATAAAAAGCGATAAATCTAATAACTTTGAACAATTTTATCCTTTTATGCCAGATTCATGTTTAAGAATGTTAATATGTGGATCTTCCGGATCAGGAAAAACAAATACATTAATGCATATGCTACGAAAACCTCTTATATATTATGATAAATTATACCTGTATGCTAAAAACCTAGAACAGTCTAAATATCAAGATTTAATAGACCACTTAAGTAAAATTGCAAAAAGAATTAAAGTAGATCCAAATGAAATACTCGAATGTTCTAATAATGAAATAATTGATGTTAATGATCTTGAACCAGAAAAAGAAAAAGTAGTAATATTTGATGATTTTGTATGTGAAGAAAACAAGGTTCAGAATGAAATAACAAAATATTTTATTGAAGGACGCCACAAAAACTGTTGTGTTATTTATTTAAGTCAGTCTTCCTATAAAACACCGAAGGATATCCGTATTAACTGTTCACATTATATTTTATTTAAAAGTCCAGGTAAAAGAGAAAATGATATGATTTATAATGAACAAAATATAGACCACAACTCTTTTGCTAATGCAACAAAACAAAAATATGATTTCTTATATGTTGACAAACCAAGGAAGTTTTTAAGAAAAAACTTAACGGGAATTATATAGATGGGAGTTTTTAATGATGTAAATTAATCAACCAGACCGTATAAGTAAAGTTAAATTTGATATTGATTTAAGTGATTATGCCACTAGAAAACAATACAAAAAGCTTAAAAAAGACATGGAATCGTATCTTCATAAAAATAAGGAACATGATAACACAATGAACAGAGCATTAGATATGGGAGGTAATAACCTTATAAACCTAGGAAATCCAGATAAACCCGGCGATGCAGTTGCAAAACGGTTTGTGTTTAAAAAAGTTCAAAGTGTAATAGATGACTATAAACTTGAAGATATCAAAAGTATAAAACAGACATTAGAAGAAGAAGTAAGGAATATTGAAGAATTAAAAACAGATTTTAAAAAGAATCAATTATTAATAATTAAATTACAAGGTAAACTTGAAGACGAAATGAAAACTATGGTTGATTCTATTAAAGAGCTTGAAGAAAAATCTGATTTGACAGACGTTCAGATGAAAGAAGTATTACGGGTTAATTTTGAAATGTTATTCACTCAAGTTGAAGAATTAAAAGATAGTATGATTAAACATGAAGAACTAAAAGACAAGATTATTGAAGCTGAGAAAAAGTTACAAAATGTGTATCAGTTAGAAATCAGAACAGAAATAAATAAACTAAATACGGAAACGATAAAAAAGAATCAAGATTTACTCGATACATTTTCAATTAAATTTGCTGAATATAAATCTGAACTTGAAAAGACAGCTTCCCAAAGAGGTGATAACCATGACACAGCATTAGATAATCTTGAAAAAGAGCTTAATTCTAACATAGAAATTTTAAAGAAACAACTTCGAATTTTGATTAGTACTGTCGACACACGCCACAATTTAAAGTACGCGGAATTAAGTACACTTACAGAAATATTACAAAAAGATATAGTGCAGTTTAATGATAAAATTAAAAAAAATAGAAAATAATCTGGACTTTGTAGTTGAAAAATCAATCAAACAAGGAGAATCAATCACTGCTAATGTTAAAACAATTTCCACCAATGCTGAAGAAATTACAAAAGTAAAAAATGGTTTTTTTTTTTAAAACAAGAAACACGATTAGCCAGAACAAAAAATACTGTTGACAATTTGTCTGCTTCTGAAGTTGCTACAACAAAACGAGTTGATGATTTAGCTGAAGTAATTCTTGAACATGAAAATAAATATAAAACAACAGAAGAAGAACTAGAAAAAGTAAGACGTGAAGTATTTCTTTTTGAATACTATAATAACAGACAACTACATGTAAAGAATCATCCTGGAAGAAGATATGATATTGAAGACGGACTATTACAACAAAGAGTATTTAATACCACAGATTTTTTTTGTATTATTTGGAATACGAGCTAATAAGATTACAGATTATAAAAGTTTTATTAAAACATATCATAAATATATCGTCTTCCGAGGAGTGGAAAAGAGTGTATTTCTAGTCCAACAAGATGGGGATTACATAATTGAAGTCAATATTATTATTTATTTCCTTAAATCTCGTTTTGATGATATTATTTTTGAATGATGGAGCGGGCCTGATGATTTGAGTCAAATAAATGAATAGGAAAATATAACATATGAGTGGACAGATAAATCACTTTTCAAGAAAAAAATTGAAATTCATTTAAACAAATGAATGATGATTCACATTTATCCAGGATTGTCAACAAGTCAATATTATACTATAGATGCTGGAAGTTATGTCACATTCTATCTAGTTAATTAATAAACTTATTTTTTTATATAATGGGAATATTCAATAATATAAATGAAAAAGTAAGTAAAATAGAAAGACGAATGATAAGAAAACCTCCTTTGTTTTTAACATCTGCAACTGAAAATACCGATAGTGGATTATTTCAATAGAAAGTTAGTAATGCTAGTCCTGGTTTAGTTCAAAATGGTAATAATGTAACAATTAAACAAAAATGCATCTTAATTATTCTTATAAATGCAATTAAATTAAATAAAGGAGAAGTTTAATTAGAATTAAAAAACAAAGAAAATAAAATTCTTCAAAGTTACAATGCAAAAAATAACAGAAAAAATGAAACAATCTCAATTAATTATGCTGATCAATTTAAAATGAATTCGGTTATTTATATAGATGGTTTAAACGTTAAGAATATTCAATTAACAATTTACGGTAGCTTAATTTAAGAAACTAGTTCTTTAACTTAATTTAAGAACCCATAACCTAATGTATGAATACCATCTGGTTTTATATATCTTTTATCAACATAACATGGCAGTGACGTTTTATTAACAATATAACTGGAAATGTTATGTTTTTCTGAACGAATAACTTTCAAAGTATTATTCTTTTTGGTTGAGTTAAATAAAGTATTTTTATAATCAGAATGATTTATTACTTTTTTAACAACTGATTTATTTTATTCCTTTACATTTTTAATATTAACTTGATTTTCTAATAAATAAGAATACATTTTACTACTTAATCCAACAAATTCAATAATAGGAGTTCCTGCAGCTTCGTCTTTAAACTTTCCAATTACTTTTTTATTATCATCGAAATAAAATTTTGATTCAGAATCATAATCACTATTATCAAACAAATCTTTATTTTTATAAAATTCTTTATATGAATCTTTGGTTTTTATTTCATAACATAAACTTTCGGTGTTAGTAAATAATAACTTACAATTATCCTCGTACTTTTCTTTAACATAATTATAATGAAAATCATACATCAAACACTTTGATAAATCTAAAATACACATTCCAACATAGCAAGTTCTATTTAATAATAAACTTTCATTTATTTTATGAATTCCAAATAAATTTTTATTAAACATTGTTGAACTTACTAAGGAAGGTTTTGCTATATATTTTAATAAAAGATTTTCATCATGTGTAAGCTTGATATAAACTCTTTTACGTAAATTATCCATCATTTTACCGAATACAGAGTTATTCATTAATTTAAAAAAGTCATTTTCAAAAGAAGTTTTTGCTTTAGATCTGTTTTGAGTATTAAAATCAATATATTCTTTTAACCATGAACTTTCTTCAAAAGTTAATATTCTATGAATCTTAGTTATTTTTAATCCTAATTGAACATAAAGATCAAGACTTTTAAAATGAAGTACGTAATTATTTTTCTTCATTAAAGTTGGAACTAACTTTTTTACATTACTTTTTCCTATTCCAAAAGAATTTTTAATATTTTTACTATACTCAGAAAGCCATTCATCTGGTATATGCAGCTTCTCAGGAGCAAAAGGATAACCGTTGTGTTCAATATGTAATTCTTTTGTATATTCAAGATCACATTCAAATTTAAAGTTAGTTTTACCTTTTGCAACTAATTTCTTATATTGTTTTTCGGATATAAATTTAAACTTTCCAGAAGGTAAAGGTTGGCTCATTGCCCAACCGTAAAGATTATTAGCATCGAGATACATATTGATTTGCTTTCTTCTTTTGGATTATAATCTTTCATATATTTGTTATAAGCTTTACTATATCGATTTGAAATATAACTAATTCCTCCTCTTAAACCTTTTTCAATAAATAAATACATATCGATATCGGTTATTAAATTTAGGTTTATTTCAGTCATTTTGAGCATTGCATCCCAAGCTAATCCGGGACTGCTAAAATAATGACATGGATCAAGTTTATAGTATTTTAAACACAATTTTCTAAAGTTCTCAAAAACATCAGTTAAAAATAAAACGTCAGTTTTAAATATAGATCATGGTATTCTCCCATTGCTTTAATTTTAAATTTTTTCCAGACTTCTTTGGCATGTTCATATTCTTCGTCAGTAATATCGGTAGAGTTTAAAATTGAATAAAAATCTTTTTTAGAAGGTAACTTTTTTTCTTTAAATCTTTCAAATGAATCCATGTAATCATAAGGATAAGTTCCTTTTGTTTTTAAAAGTTGCACTAAACTTTCAGGAAATTCTTTCGGAAGATATTTAAATTCTGGAATATTATTTGCTAAATTATCTAATGATTGAGACATGAGACATGAATTGAAAACTATCAATAAAAACTAAATCCTCAATCATAAATGCCATATATTTTTCCATATTGTTAGGAATAACATTAACTTCTTTCTTAAATTTTCCTATTTGTTGCATAATAAAGTGGGAATCATAACCTCTTAAATTATGAAAATTAACAGGAATTTTGTGTGTTAGTCTAAAATTAATATTACAATCTTGATGAGAGGAACCTCTAAATTTTCCTGTTATATGACAATGATCTCTTACTTGCATCTTCTTTATATTCTTTTCCACAAATATGACAAGACTTTGGATTTTTAAATTCAATTTCATCTTTTTAGTCATTCTTAAATCTTTATTAAAATGTTCTTTAAATATTTCTTTACAATATTCCTCTTCCTCAAGCATTTTCTCAATGAATTTGTAGACGGCGCCGGGGCCTCTGTAAATCTGGGTTGGTTTAGTATATTTATCGTCGTAACAACAAACAACATTATAACCATAACCACAATCTATATGTTTTTGTTATGGTTCTTTAAATGAAGATTCCGGATTCGGAAGAGTTGTTGAAACTTTTAAAGGACTTCGGACACTATCATATGCTTCTAGCCTACATTTTGAAGGCAAAATTCCCGTCAAGTATTTAAACAATATCCAAATCGTTTCGAGTTAATGATAAACCAATGTGTTAGATAACTTATTACAGCAGAAACTGGTTTGTACCTGTTCCTATCAAGATGTTTTTCTTATTTTATCTAGGCCAAGGTATATTTTCTTGGAAAAATAAAATGTTTTATTTCCGTAAAATTATAATATCATCAGTTAACGGAAGTTTTAAATATATAAAATCCAGTCAAATAAAGTGACAAAATCATTTTATTTCAGGAAAAAATAACATTTTAAGATTAAAATCCTGTAAATAAATAAATAAAAAATAGAACGATATTTTTGCAAACAACCTGTACTTGATTTATCTATACACTGATCGTAATGTAAACTTATTGATGCATTACATGTGTGAATAGGTATACATGTATAAGTGACCGGTCAGTTTTATTACAGTGGTTCAGGTAGTTAAATGTACATGTACATGTCTGTATAGTTCTGTTATAAGTGATGGCAGATAGTTTTGTTTCTACATAACATTAATACTAAGAAAAGACAGTCATTTTATTAAGGCCGTAGGATTTATTGATCGCGGCCGATGAGGCCGCGATCATATTGAGTAGGACAAGTATTTGCACGATGGGGAAAATATTTCATGATGGACCTGTCAATTCTTTACTTATGGGTGAAACAGGTCTCATAAGCGTAAATACGACTAGCTTCTACTGGTTATAAAACATACCATTCGATTTGTTGTGAATCAACTGTTGTTGTACTTTTTGTAGTTCAACCGCCACCCTTGTTAAAGAGCAACATTTAAAAACACGTTTTTATTCATCCTCAAGTAATAAGTAAGTAGACTCGCCCAGTTTAATCAATCTAGACGCATAATCTACATAGAGCGCTTACTTCACCCGATTTACATTCGGAACATTTTCACGCGTTTCGGGCTTTATCGTATGTTTAACATGGGATTTTTGAACCGTCCAAAGATGTTGGAAATGTTTGTCTCATTGTTTATTTTTTTTTTTAATAAAAATGTTACTGCTTTCATTGTCTACCACTTTTTTCCCACCCTTGCCTGAAAAAAAAAACAGTAATGAGTTTGTACACTGTTCAGACAATTGTGCTCTGTTGAAATTTAACCAAACACAAGTTTACCTACATAAACAGAAAGCATGATATGTCACCATGCGCGGATCCAGATGGGGGATGGGGACCGGGGGTCCGGACCCCCTCTGGAAAATCTTTAAGAAAGGAAAGAAGACAAGAAGGAAAGAAAATGTTTTTCGAAAAAAGCAACATTAGGACTGCATGTAAAGTATATGCGGCTGCTGCTACATACGACCCCGACATAATTCATATTATTTATCTAAAAGAAACTAAGAATTTTACCTTCAAGAAAGCTTGATTTTATCATTTTCGCAAATTTAACAGGTTAGTCCATAAAACTGTCCCAGAATGCAAAAAATGAAGTGCCAAATTGCAAAATTTTCAGGGCGGGTGGGGGGTGGGGGCAGGGGATCGGACCCCCTCTGAGAAAATTGGCTGTGTCCGTGCATGGTCACTATATCTGTCCAGTACTGGACATTATGGTAAACGCTTCATTCCTGCACAAATGACAATTTCGCAACTTCTGTCCGGTTTGTACAAATTTCTGGCCGCGATAAACCATTTGACTTGTTCTTGTTTGGGATAAGTACCAGTGGCACAGCTAACATTTGAGCCGCGCCATGAGAAAACCAACAGATGGCATATATAAATACTGCTAGACACGAAAACAAACTAAAAAGTCCAGCAGAGTTTCAGGTGGATTTTTATGCAGCTACCTGGATACATTTTTATCACATGTTTAAGCCAAATGAGCCGTGCCATGAGAAAACCAACATAGTGCAATTGCGACCAGCATGGATCCAGACCAGCCTGCGCATCTGCGCAGACTAGTCAGGATCTATGCTGTTCGCTAATGGTTGGTCTGATTCCGATAGGCTTTGAAAGTGACCAGCATGGATCTTGACCAGACATCGCAGTTGGGCAGGCTAGTCTGGAACCATGCTGGTCGCAAAGTCACTATGTTGGTTTTCTTATGGCACGGCTTATTTGGCTTAAACATGTAATAAAAATGTATCCAGGTCGCTTTATAAAAAACTCCACCTGAAATTCGGCTGGATCTTTTAGTTCGTTTTCGCGTCTAGCCGTATTTATATATGCCATCTGCATGGAAAGCGACTTGACACATCACTTTCGTGGCATCATACTGAATGTGAAACCGTCACTGATATGACCTGTCATAAAGCTACTGTTCTTGACCTATGCATCACATGCATATCAGCATATCAATCAGAAATGAAGAATATATAAGAAATACAAAAAAAGGAAAACAAACTACATCCTCATAGCTAGTGGCGTGCGCGTCGTGAGTGGGGTGGGTTGAAGGGGAGGGGGGGGGGGATGGGGGCTCATGCAGAAGATTACCTGGTGTGTTGCAAGTATGTTAAAGTATATATTTGTCAATCTACTGCAACAAACAACCAGGATAAGCCAATAAAAATTTAACCCGACGAATAATAATGAATTTGCAGTATTTGCTTCTTTCACTACTTTACATGAATAAAATGCCTATGTGTACCATTTCAAACATTTGTAAAGTATTTGAGTTACAAACAGATGTAAAAGTATGTGACTATCAATTTATTAAAAATGAATATAAAAAGTATTGGTTACTTTACATTTGGGAACACCCTGTACTTATACTTTTTGTTTAAAAGTACTGTTCCACCCCTTGCATCAACACAATAGTCACAGAAAATGTGAATAATTAATATCTACATATGCTAGCCAAATATGGTTTTGATGCACGGGTGGGAACAATGTTGTATAAAGAAAAACATTCTTTATATCTATATAGCAGGATACGTAATTCTATTTAGAACAAAAAACACTGTTCTTTTAAACAAATATTGAAAATTTGACTTTAAGAAATAATCGGAAATATGTATTTTGATGGCATATGTAATTAAATACTTATTTCTTAGTAGTTTATTTTTCACTCTTGGAGTAGGCAAACTCATATAGAAAGTGTCCGAAGTCCTTAATTGATTCAAAATCAGCATAAATTACAAAAAGGTACTGATAATTGTTTGTGATAATTTTTAAAATAAGCTTTACTTCCTTCTTTTGGCATTTCTACGCTTTGGGTACCATTAATAACTAAACAACTTGGAATGTGTTCATTTAATATTCTTTCTTGTGAACAATTTTGTAAACATGATTTGCAGAAATGTTTTTTATGTTGATATTTTGTTTTTTGAAACATTAATCTATTGAAATCATTCATCCAGACATAATGGTTTATTTTATCTTTATTGATTAACAAATGTCACATTGTTCTGTATATATATATATTGAAATGTACAATGGATAAACATTGTTATGAGAACTGGAAGTTCCCAGGGACTCCTGTCCATCTTCATAACCAAATATATTAAATCTAATTTCATTCTGAGTTTCTATTTTAGGTATTTGGTTTAAAGTAACAGGAAATTTTATTCCGGAGTAGTCTAATTCTTTTATATGTTTTTTTTGTAATTTGAAACTCTTTCGGAATGATTTTTTGCAGGAAATTTATAAGCCAAATGACACCATCTAAACATTCATTATCATCATTCTTTATATTTATTAATCCTTTCTTTAGATTCTGTAACAGTTTTGGTAATTCTAAATAACTTGAAGCAGCTAGTGGATTATATTTATATCTATTTATGTAATGAGCATCAACTGACTCTATTCTCCAACCACTTCCTTCTGAAATCCAATTACCAATTCTATTTATTATTTCATCAAAAGCTTGATGTAAAATGTTTATTATTTCATTTTTATTAGTAAAATTAAAGCCTTTGATTGAAAATAAGCTGACTTATATATTGTATCTGTTTTACTAATTTTTGCAAAAGTTAATTTTAAAGCATCATTTATTTTTATACCTTTTAAAGTTTTAAGTTCAGATTTAAGAATATCAAATAAATCTCTTATAGTTAAATATAATTGATTTTTCTGATCATTTATATATTCAATCTAAATTTCAAATTTCTTAAAATATTGTTTTGTAGATTTCTCAATTTCTCTATAACTCATCTATATTATAATTAGAGAAAATAAATCAATAAGCAATAAAACATAAAAAATTAAAAGTATTTAAATTTATATCTTTTTCCATTAAGTTTTGAAAAGCCGCTTTTTACTCTATTTTTTCCTTCACAACACATCATTATTAAACCAGAATTAATACCAAGATCTTTAGATGCTGAATAAATGCTTTTATATGTTTTTTCAGTCCCGGCAGAACCTCCAGTGAGTTCCGCTGCAATAACTTTTTGGGGTTTGTTTCGGTTGTTGTTTGAAATTGGACAATCACAGTTTTTGTTGTTTTCTTCTTTTGTTAACATCAAACAACCACATTCGCGTTTATATAGTTTTTTTCTGAAAAAGATATGGATCTATAACATTTTTTAATTGATCAATAACATGTTTTTTATATTCACCACTAACTATTTTATCAAGCTTTGAGTTAATAACATTTTTTCTTTTAAGAACTTTTTTATATGAATTTTTATCTTCATTCATTATTTCTCCTAAAGTACTGGAAAATTTTGGCATAATCATTCTATCTACTTTTCTATTAACCATTATATAATACACCTTTGGAAAAATTCTTTAACAACGCACTTAAAGAGATTTTATAAATCTTTTTATATTTTCTAAATAATGTTTTGAGTTTTTCTCAGAATCATTATCAATATGTAAAATTTTATAAGGACATCCATGGTACATTTGAGCACGTTCCATTTAATGAAACCATTTATTATATGAGATTTCTATTGATTGTAAATTATCTAAACTAATACCTTTTTTCTTCTTCTATATTTCTTTCTCGGATTCTTCTATAACACTCTTCATAATCAGTATCAATATAAATAAAAGCATCAATTGGTGGTTCTTTATATTTTTTATACCATCATTTGAAAAAAGATTATATACTGTCCATTCGGGTGTATTTATAAATCCTTTGTCGTCATATATTTTCATAAAAACATTATAAGTTAAATAACATCGTTCAAGAAAAGAAGTGCCTTTAAATTCCTTAGCAGAATCCAACATTTTCATATGACTATTCAAAATTGCTAGTTGATAAGGAAATGTGTATTTAGAAGGATCTTTGAAAGCAAGTCTAGGTAAATTATCTGTATAACAAAGACTACCAAGGGATGCATTTGGTTTTACAAACTCAAGATTTTTTCCATTCATCAATTGGTTCTTGAATTATTTTAAAATCAGGGTTATATTCTTTAATAACATTTAAAAATGTACTTTTTCCTGAGGCAATATTACCTTCATCTGATATAGTTTTTCTCAACTATATAATATACTTAAAGAAAAAAAATATCTTTACCAACGCACTTAAAGATTTTTATATTAAAATAAACTTTATCTTCTTTTATATCCGTTAAGATTAAATTCCTTCATATGTGTTTCAAGAGGTGTTGAATAGTTTTTTTTCTTTCTGCATTTCTAACAGTACTGTAAAAATATCTTGAATAACTTTATTCGGATCTTCTTTATTTACTTTTCCGATCCGTGCTTTTGTTATTAGTTGTTTTATTTTATGATGATGTTATTTTAAAATAGCTTTTTTGTCTCCAATTTTTAGTTTATTAATAAATATAGTAATTACTGATGGAACAGTGCCAGCAACTGCTACAAATATAGGAATAGCTGAAACAAGTACTAATGCAGCTGAGCAACCAAAAATACCTGCTATAATTTGTAATCCTGTATTTACTCTTCCACAAAACTTATAACTTTTTCTTTAAGCAGCAGCAAGTTTAGTCAAGTGAATAATTAATTGATCTATTGTTTCTATTTTAGGAAATCCGTTGTCTTCATTAGAAATTAGTTTTTTATTACTCATTTATATAATATATTTTTTAAATTAAATTTTTTCAATTCACTAAACGGAATCCAACTATTAAATTTTTCATTATAACCTTTCCACTTTACTAAAGCTTGTTTTTTCTTATAGTCTCGTCTTGTTTAGTGGGTAAAAGTTCTTGCTCATAAAATGAGCCCTGAATTATTTCATTGTTCAAATCTTTAATAGTGTATGTTCTGGGATTTGTGTTATTAATTCCATAAATTATAAATATTTCTTCTGTCCAGTTTGGTGTATATCCTTTTTCAAAATGTCGTTTAAGTTTGCTTAAGCGAACTCGGTCACCAATTTTAAACTTTGGTGTACTCTCTGGTGTCTTTAAATTACCACACAAATTAAAATAAACAGTACCTTTATTTATGTTTTTACTGGCTTCAGTTGGTGTCATTTTTATACTAGAATGTTTTGTTTTGTTATATATATCAACCATTTCCTGTAAATTATCTAAATAAGTGTAAGTATTATTTGCTGTAAAATATTTCCACATTATTCTTTTTGAACTTCTATTAAATCTTTCAATTACAACAGCTTTTCCTTCATTAAATGTATGATACATGTTAATCTTATTTTTATTAAAAAATGATTCAAACGTTTTGTTATAAAATTCTTTTCCTTCATCTACCCATAAATTTGTGGGTGTTCTACCTTCTGAAACTATTTTATTAAATGCTTCAGTAACAGATTCTCCGGTTTTATTCTTTAATGGAATAACCCAATCATATTTACTGAATATATCAATAAATGTTAACAAGTACTTCATACCTTTATTATATTTTGAAAAAGCTTGCATATCAACTAAATCAGCTGACCAAGTATAATCAATATCATTAACTATCACTCTTCGTTTAATAAATTTTCGTTTAATTGGTTTATGTAATTCTTCTGCTAATTCATCGCTCCAGCGGTAGCTCAAAGTTACCGGCTCTGCAGTTATTTCGGGGGTCTTTTTGAGTGAGCTTTTAGCTCCCGAGGACTTACGTCCAAGTAAATACTCTACCCCCTTTTCCCGTTTTTTGATTTTCGTTTTTGTCCGAGACCAAGTTTGTATTTCGTTTTAATTGCAGGTTTTACAACTAAATGTTTTGCAATCTTTTCTCCAAATGTTTTTGATTTAGTGTTATTTAAGTTGGAAAGCATTTGTTTGTCACATGTACTGTTTTTTACACCGCTGTCGTAGTAAAAGTCATGGTCCATACATACTATGTCTAGTTCATTAACAGGAGGTCCATTATCTAAAGGATTTCCTGGTCCACAATAGTTATATCCTGGAAGTGTTCAACCTTTCTTAGGTAATAAAGGTAACATTGCTTTATGAATATCTAAATTACCCCCTGTACTTCTAACAAACTTTGATTTCATTCTTCCACAAGATGAACAGGTAGCCATTATCATTTTTCTCCCGTTTTTGCTGTAACATAATGAGGATTTAAATTGTCGGTGAATTTTCTTTCTTTCAAACAATATATTTTATTCTGTAAACTCATTTATATTATATGTATTTAAATTTAATCCAAATTTTACTTTCAATATATACCCGATGAACAATTAATTATTTCATATTTCACATCTCAATACAACAAGTAATCTAAAAATAAGCGTTTACACTGTAAACGTTACTAAAAATAGATTTAGAAAAATATTTTTTAGATAAAAATAATTTTTTTTTTTTCAATTTTTTGATAAATGGTAAAAAGTGTCCCAGAAGCGCTATTTCTTATACTATATATATTTGTTTTCTTTTGAAACTTTGAATTCCGCCAAAAATCCGAAAATTATTTCATAAACGAGCTTTCCCACAAACACATGTATACATAATAGTTTTCCTCGAGAAAAACAAAAATTGTGTGAAGATACATGTATTCCCATTTTGACTGATTGTTCTTGTCCACATAATGGTACTTTTGTTTAACTTTCATGTTTAGAAGTTTACTCTTTAAAACATGATAAAATAAAGTAATAAACTAAGCAATACTGTATTTGACAGGCAATGTAAAAGAAAAACTCGAGCAATTTAACAAACTTAAAAAAAGCATACATGTTACTAAAACAGACACACACATGTTTTATTAACTGGTCTTGATCCAAGGTTTTTCATAGAAATCAAAGAAAGAAAGAATTTATTGAATTATGCATCAAGTTTCTGATTTTTTCTGATCAGCATTGGTGAGTGTGTATCATAGAGATCCTAACTCATTTTTTAAACAATTATCTCTGATTCATCCTGTCTACTTATTTATAGTGTCGAAGTTACTTGATTATACATAAACCAAACATGCATTCAGATATGTGTTTGTACATACTATACAATTCAATCATGAAATCAAATTTATCGTGTAAACTAAAGCCTTTAGCTGTGAAGGTGGCTGTGTTTCTTGCTTTCCACGCACAAAATCGTGACAAAAATGTAGGTCGTACTTAAGAGATAATCCTAGCGTACAAACTCATGGAAAGCATGCCATTTTTTTCAAACTTGGATTTCATTTCTAAAATAGACATGAAATTGCGCGTCTGTTAATTTCACCCTTTCTTTGCACATCGTGGAAACCATGCTGTGTCTTTTGTTTAAATAAATGTACACATTCTTTCTCTCTCTCTCCCCCCCCCCCCCCTCACCAGCTTTCAATGAGCTCCTAATTACACTATTTCATTAGAAAATTATTCTTTGAAGTAGTTTTTCTCCTGTCGTCGAATGTTTCAATATTCCAAAGATATTTAACTTTCAGTCGGAAATTATGTAATTTATGTTGATTCGTATTGTTCTCATAAACCGTTTGGTGGAAAATCAAAGCTCTGTTCTATTCTGTTCTTTTCATTTTTTCTATTTTTATTTTTATTTTTATTTTTTGGACTAATTAGACAATTATGAACGTTATTATTTCAAAAGACTATATTGAATCGTACATCAGTTGTTGGTATATGCAGTTCCGTAAATTAAGACGGTTTCAGTTACGTCAGAACTTTAAGAAATCCACAAGTTTTTTATTTCTTGATACACTTCGAAGTAAAATGGAAGCAAGAAGCCTTTACCCTATTACACTTAAAATTATATTATTGTATTGTTTATAAAGTCAAGAATACCTACATATGTAATAATAAATTGTCATGCTTTGGAAAATATGATTTATTGGCCTCTAAAGTAAAAGAAATTGAAAAGTTTACTGTTTTTCACCATATGTTCAATATAAGCTACGGTGATACTTTTAAAACAAAATTTGAAGCAAGAAGATGTTCAGTTAGAATAAATATTTTCACATTGAATTAAAGAGAAGAAATCGAAGTTTTCTGTCATATCTGGTAAAATATTCACAAACGAAAAGACATATTTGAAATTAATCATTAAAAATAAATTTCCTATATAATCTATTGCTCAAAGTAATATCAATAGAGAAACCACTATTGATTATCGGATAATTTTCAAGGGGGACAACCTACTATGATAAGCCAGTCAAATATAATTAAAGCTGGAGATGTATGTTTAGCCCCCAGTGACCTTGACCTTTGATGGAGTGACCCCAAAAACAATAGTGGTCATCTACTTTGTAAGCCCTATTATCCTATGAAGTTTGAAGGTTCTAGGTCAAATGGGTTTCAAGTTATTAACCGGAAATTGATTTCTATTTTCTGCCCGCTGCGACCTTGGCCTCTAATAGAGTGACCCCATAATCATCAGGTGTCATCTACTCTGCATGTCCAATCATCCTATGAAGTTTCAACATTCTGGGTTTAGTGGTTTTAAAGTTATTGATCGGAAATGGTTTTCAATGTTCAGGTCCATGCGTCCTTGATATTTGATGGAGTGACCTAAAAACAATAGGGGTCGTCTACTCCATAAGCCCTGCCACCCTATGAAGTTTGAAGGTTCTAGGTCAAATGATTCTCCATTGATTGATCTGAAATGAAGTGTGACGGACGGACAGGGCAAAAACAATATGTCTACCACAGTGAGGTGTGTGTGGGAGGGGGGGAGGGAAGGCATAATAATGAAACGTATGAATACATTTGAACTATTGTAAATTAAACGAACGATTTGTATCAATTACAAACATTTTTTTAAAAGGATCTTTGTTTAAAGCCTTAATAAGGTCATGTTTTTTCACTATTTACTAAGCATTCAAAAGACAAGCATATTATAACGCAAAGGCCACATGAAGGATGCTTATGATAAATTGAATCGGTCTAAATTAATATAGGCATTGTATTTTTTTGTCAACTGATATTTATTACCAGAACAGCATTTTATCCAAAAACGATTGCACTTGCTAAGCTACGTTTTAAGATAACTTTCTTTAAGGAAAATAATATCACCGAAGCTGGTGATTTTATAAGACCAAGGTTTTTCGCAATTATACCAGGATAAAATATAACGAGAAGGGCATGATGGCCCTAGATCGGTCACATCATTTTCACAGCATGCCTGAAAATATTTGAAATACTTTTGAAATAGCGCCAGCTTTTTCTGACAGAGTCTTTCAAAGTTTCCACTAACTACATTAAGTAGGTAATGACATTGTGTGGTTGTAGGGTGGGGAGGAAGCTTAATGATGACACAGGAAAACAAGATCAAGAAACAGTGAAAAATATATATTTATTCATTTAACAAGAAACACAAGACTTAAAAAATAACTAGAAATGTGTCCATAGGACACGGGTACCCCCACATACCATGCCATCCTATATAGCAAAAACTATCAAAGGGCAATAAATGCAGTAAAATAATCACAGAAAAAAATCGTTCCTTTATGGCCATCTGCTCATCAAGCTGAAATCCTTGAAAGACTGAAGCAAGTCAGGCTAATAGTGTGGGAGAAGTTTGACACACAAACCCTTTTCTCTATATTTCATACATTTAGCAAAAACTATCAAAGGGTCATAATTGTGGTAAAATAGTCACAGAAAAAAAAATCTTCCTTTATGGTCATCTGCACATCTAGGTTGTTCATATGTGAAAGTTCGAAGCACATTAGGCTTATAGTGCGGGAGGAGTTGGACACACAATATTATCTCTATACTCTATATATTACAAAACTATCAAAGGGCCATAACTGCAGTAAACTAGTCACAGAAAAAATCATTCATTTATGGTCATCTGCACATCTAGGTTGTTCATCTGTGGAAGTTTGAAGCAAATCAGGCTAATAGTGTGGAAAGAGTTTGACACAAAAACTTTTCTCTATATTCCATATAACAATCAAGGCACTGAAGTACTGATGGGGCGAATTTCTTGTTGGTCTGAGGGAAATTGTTAGTTCGAACCCTACTACCAACCGGACTGTTAATGTTTATGGTCTAGTCCTGTTCCTTCCCTAATACGATGGTTAGGAAAATTGACGGACCCATAATAGTGTACCTCCTTTTTTGAGCCAAAAAAACCTACTTTAACTTATTTCAGGAGAGCGTAGGTCCAAGCCCCAGTAGGATCATTATATTTCTTTTTTCTAGAAGGATGAACTGGTTTTTTTCAAGACATATTACTGATTTGTTGTACAAAAGAGGAAATGTTTAATTTGATTAGCCATTTCTTGCTGTTTAAAGTGAATTGAACTTCTGATACAGAAAGGTGAGGGTTAAGACATCTTTGAAAATACTGAGTTAAATGTGGTATAAAAATTCTTTTTTTTTTTGCATTTATTCTTTAGTTTACATACTGTGGAAGAAATGTAGGTAGGTTTTACCTCTGCCGTATGTTTTTTTTGAATGCAGAGAGAAAGGCCATAATTTTTCAAAGTTGGAGCTTAATTTCTGTCCGATTAAATCCTTTTACTTGAGGCTCCAAAGAAAAAATGTTATCGACAGTTTTATTTTGTGTTTTATAATTGTTACGCAATACTCTGAAATTTCTTTTATCAAAATATTTGGTATAATGAATTCTCTGCGATTGTTTTGTGCAGGCCTGGTTATCACTTTGAAATTTTCTCTGTTTGAGCTTGAGGAAATAACATAGATTAAACAAACATTAAAAAAAGAACGACACGGTAAAAGTTGTTTGAAAATGCAACACACTGCGAAACAATGTTAACTTCAAGACTGTATCAAGTTAATGCAATTAATTATTAAACATTACTATTACATTCGTCAGAATGTTTCTAAAACGAACTTGTTTAGTATAAAAATTACCAAAAAAAAAAAAAAACAACAACAACAACAAAACAAACAAACAAACTGCCATTAAATCGAATAAAATTATAGTTTCAATTGTAAATGTATACATTATTTCTGTAACAAAATATAACATGTACGCTGTTTCGGTATACAAATCGTAAAATGTGGTCATTTGTTTCTTCTCACCTTTACTGTGGCAATTCCACGCAGCGCTTACCTCCCCTAGAACCTATAGATTGCAACTGATCTGAAATACTTATGCATCCCTTTTACCTGATACATATTTTTTGCTCCTTATTTATTGTTTTATATGCAAAAACATACCTAGTAAAGGTAATACATTTATTAAACATAGCCGTTACATAATTGATTTACCTGTACATCGACTGTATTGAAGATCTCTATTGTGTATGAACAGAACTATAATCTACCTGGGTCAGTATTAATGATTTATTCTACGGAAGCGTAGGAGGGTCAAAATTATAAGCTAAGCGGAACTAGTAACAATATATTACAATATATACACTCAATTGACCGCCGTTATGGGAATTGATGTCTCTTTATATCGTGCCAGGATTGGTATATATGCTCTACGCGTCAGAAAGCATACTAGGCGTCAAAAATATGGCAAATATTCTGCAAACATTTCTGGGACAGACATCCATTGGAGAAGTTTAGCGTGTAATCTGTACTGCTTGTTTAGTATGCTTGTACTGTACGTAGTGATATATGGCCATAGATATGTTCTAGATAAATATGCAGTAACATCAATAAATGTTTGTGAAGGCTGTGACGGGGCATCAAATATATCACCAGGAACTATCTCTTTATGTGGGTGCTCTCAGTTTGGTGTTCTGTGTGGATCATATTCTGAACGATTGCTTGTACTGGCGTCAGAAGTTGAATCCAACCCTGGACCAGAAACTGAAAGTAGTATCACTGACGAAAATACACAAACAAATTTGAAAGCTATATCGGAAACCAAAGATGAAATTCGAGGAGTCAAAAATGAAGTCCAGAGTGTTAAAACTGAATTGATAAGTTTGAAATCTGAAATGAGCTCAATTAGATCAAAAGTTATAGCTGTTGAATCTGAACAGAAACGCGTCGAAGATAGGCTACGAGGTATGGAGGGTAAATTAGAGTATTTGGACCACAACCAAGAAATATTACAGAGTGATACGGCTTCCCTCTCATTAGCTGATGATTTGCGTGAAATTCGGTTAAGTAATATTGAACACCAATTAAATATTATTGAATCAGATAGATTTATAGGCTCTTTGCGAATATTTGGACTTGAAGAGATAGAAACAGATGATAGGCCATTGAACCTGATGTTGAAGCCATGGAGACGGTCTCTTTGGAGGTCAATCACACCAAAAAATAGGATAAAGGTCAAAGCCCAATACATACAGGAGATACACTTAATTTATTAACATGGAATATAGAAGGTTTTAAATCAAAGTTAAATAATTTTGACATGTTGGATTTTTTGAAAAGTCATGACGTCACTGGTATTCAAGAAACATGGGAGCTGGAATCAGATTATTGTGAACAATATTTTCCTGAATATAACGTGTATTCATGTAGTGCTAAAAATCAAATGCTGGTGGAAGGCATATGGGCGGTGTTACTGTCTTAATTAAAGGTGATATGACATCTTTTGTAAAACGTGTATGTGAATGGTTTACTTTTGGTGTTATGCTGTTGTTTGATAAAACATTACTGACCACAGATAGAGATGTTCTATATGTTTCATTGTATATACCACTAGAAAATTCTCCGTTTTATGATAATAAGGATATGACGGGGTTATAAGAACTGGAGGATTGTGTTATTACAAATCAGTTACTTGATACAGAATTGTTGTTAAATGGTGACTTTAATGCCCGAACTGCTAACGCTCTAGACTATGTTACATGTTCTGTCAATATACCAGAATTAACGGAATTAAGAGATATTATTGATAGTGAGGTAGTTCTTGCAAGGTCTTCGTCTGACACCCAGATGAATAAATTCGGTCATGAGCTTATAGAATTCTGTAAAGTGTATTCCTGTATTATAACAAACGGTCGTTTTGGTTTGCACCCAGAGAGTAATGGCTATACCTTCGTTAATAGTAATGGTTGTAGTACTATTGACTATTTTATAACATCTAAATGCTTAATTGACCTCATTCAACAGTTTCAGATTTCACCGAACACGGAGAGTTATCACATGCCTATAAGTCTTAGTTTGAAATTAAGTCATGGTGACACACCCGTGACAACTGACGAGAATCTGCACTTGTGTTACAATCTAAATGATGACAATTGTAAGGAGTATTTACAATGTTTATCGGAAAATATACTGAATGGTTGTTTCAACCCGATAGATATCATGCTAGACGACAGTAATATTGATATAAACGTTATTGTAGGCGAATTGGAAACGGCAATAGTAGATAGCAGTGCTAGATTTCAAAAATTAAGAAGGCCGATTATTCGTAAGAAAAACTAGAAAATGCTTTTGTAAAAAAGCGCATGTCTCCCCCAATGCAAAGTCCTATAGGCAAGAAGTCAATAGGGGTCAGGAGCGAAAGTCAAAGAGACACTGATGGTTGACTGCAATAGGGATCATCTACTTGGCATGTCCAGTCATCCCGCTAAATTTCAACACTCTTGGCCTAGTGGTTCTCAAGTCACTGTTCAGGCTCCTGTGACCTTGACCTTTGATCGAGTGACCTCAAAATAAATAGGGGTCATCTACTCTGCATGTCCAATCATCCTATTAAGTTTCAACATTGTAGGTCAAGTGGTTCTCAAGTTATTTCCAAAAAATGATTTTACATGAACAGGCCCCTGTGACCTTGACCTTTAATAGACTGACCCCAAAATCAATAGGGGTCATCTACTCTGCATGTTCAATCATCCTATGAAGTTTCAACATTCTGGGTCAAGTGGTTCTCTAGGTATTGATCAGAACTGCTTATCAATGTTCAGGCCTCTGTGGCCTTGACCTTTAACGGAGTGACCCTAAAAATAATATGGGTCATTTACTCTGCATGAACAATCATCCTATGAAGTTTCAATATTCTGGGTCGAGAGGTTCTCAAGTTATTGATTGGAAATGGTTTTCCATGTTCAGGCCCCTATGGCCTTGACCTTTGACAGAGTGACCCTAAAATCGTTAGGGGTCATCTACTCTGCATGACCAATCATCCTATGAAGTTTCATCATTCTGTGTCAAATGGTTCTCAAGTTACTGACCGGAAATGGTTTTCAATGTTCAGGCCCCTGTGACCTTGACCTTTCACAGAGTGACCCTAAAATCGTTACGGGTCATCTACTCTGCATGACCAATCATCCTATTAAGTTTCAACATTCTGGGTCAAGTGGTTCTCAAGTTATTGATCGGAAATGGTTTTCAATGTTCAGGCCCCTGTGACCTTGACCTTTAATGGAGTGACCCCAAAATCAAGAGGGATCATCAACTTTGCATGTACAATCATCCTATGAAGTTTCAATTTTCTGGGCACGTGGTTCTCTAGTTATTGATCGGAAATGGTTTTCCATGTTCAGGCCCGTGTGACATTGACCTTTGATCAAGTGACCCCAAAATCAATAGGGGTCATCTACTCTTCATGAACAATCATCCTATGAAGTTTCAACTTTCTGGGTCAAGTGGTTCTCTAGTTATTGATCGGAAATGGTTTTCCATGTTCAGGCCCCTGTGACCTTGACCTTTGATCAAGTGACCCCAAAATCAATAGGGGTCATCTACTCTGCATGAACAATCATCCTATGAAGTTTCAACATTCTGGGTCAAGTGGTTCTCTAGTTATTGATCGGAAATGGGCCCCTGTGACCTTGACCTTTCACGGAGTGACCCCAAAATCAATAGGGGTCATCTACTCTTCATGGCCAATCATCCTATGAAGTTTCAACATTCTGAGTCAAGTGGTTCTCTAGTTATTGATCGGAAATGGTTTTCAATGTTCTGGCCCCTGTGACCTTGACCTTTGATCAAGTGACCCTAAAAACAATAGGGGTCGTCTACTTCAGCAGCCCTACAACCCTATGAAGTTTGAAGGTTCTAGGTCAAATAGTTCTCCAGTTATTGCTCGGAAATGAAGTGTGACGTACGGACGGACGGACGGACGGAAGGACGGACGGACGGACAGGGCAAAAACAATATGTCTCCTGGGGGAGACATAATAAACTATGGTTTGACAGTGATTGTAAAGCTGCAAAATTACAGAGTAGAAAAGCTTTATAAAAGTTTCGGTCCAGCCGATGTGAAAATAATTTGAACGACTATATAAATAGCAAACATGTTTATAAAAATATGTGTAGACGGAAACATTATTTATATAATAAAAAATATGTGTCTAAAATAGAATCTGTTGTAAATAATTCAAAGATGTTTTGGCGTGAATTGAAGAAATTGACAGATAAACCCAAGTCGCAACCAAATATATCTTTGAACAGCTGGTTTGAACATTTTAGCAACTTGTTTGCATCGAATGTTGCTGATGACAATATTGATTATGAACAGGACGATAGAGATATTGATATGAATATAAATATCGATAAGATCTAGGACTTAGTGTTTAATTCTAGTATAACAGATGACGAGATTGTAAATACTGTAAAGTCTTTAAATATACGCAAGGCATCTGGTGGTTACCTTATTCCACAGCATATAGTTTATGGTGTAAATGTATTATTACCTTTTATACGAACATTGTTCAACATATTATTTGCAAAAGGTGAATTTCCAGATGAGTGGGCCAAGTCAATAATTATTCCGCTGCATAAGAAGGGAAGTGTTAGCAATCCAAATAACTACAGGGGTATTGCTTTGTTAGATATTTTAAGTAAAGTCTACATATCAATAATTACCAAAAGGTAAACTTTCTATGTAGAAGCATACAGTAGAATATCAGAATGACAAGCTGGATTTAGGGCTGGTTATTGTACAGTTGATAACGCCTTTATACTGTATTCTATTGTTAACAAATATTTAAGTGTAAAAGGAAAATCGATATACGTAGCTTTCATTGACTTTCAGAAAGCCTTTGATTTGGTTGACCGGCCAGTATTGTATGATATTTTGAAAAACAATGGTGTTCAAGGTCATTTATACAAGGCTATACAATCCATTTATGTGTCTGTTAAAGCATGTGTTAGAACACAACAAGGTTTTACCAGTATATTTTCTTGCCCTGTTGGACTACGTCAGGGGTGTAACTTGAGTCCCATCTTGTTTGCCATGTTTATAAACGAATTGTATACTTTGTTATGTCAAAACAATACTAGAGGCATCCAGTTATTTCCTGATACTATGGAAATATTCCTACTTATGTTCGCAGATGATATTGCTCTTCTAGCAGATACTGTAGTTGGGTTACAAAGGCAATTAAATATTTTAGAAACCTTTTGTAATTCAAGTAAACTTACAGTAAATATTTCTAAAACAAAAGTACTGGTCTTTAAGCGAGGTGGACGATTAGCGAGGAGAGAACGCTGGTTCTTTGGTAATAACGTATTAGATACTGTGAATGGTTTTACCTATGTTGGAATATATTTTTCTAACAGACTATCATTGTACAAAAAGCTGAAGCTATGTCGGTTAAAGCGAAAAAAAGTTCTGATATATATTTTTAATTCTCTACAAAATTTGTAATGTTTACCTTATAAAACGTTCCTTAAAAAATTTGATACAAAAGTTGCGGCTGTGTTACTATATGGTTCAGAACTATGGGGACAAAAACATGCGATGTGTCGAATCAATACAGGTATATGCGTGTAAACGCTTTCTTAAAGTGAACAGAAGTGCATGTAACGATGCTGTTCTTGGGAACGTTGGTAGGTTCCCCTTGTATATATATTCAGCTAAACGTTGTATCAAATATTGGATGCGTTTGCTTACTTTGCCTAGAAACAGATATATCAAATTGTGCTATGAAATGCTTTTATGTTATGATAATTTAGGTTATATAAATTGGGTTACAGATGTAAAACAATATTTATATACTAACGGGTTTGGATATATTTGGGAACGCCAAGAAGTCGCTAACCCACGCTATTTTCTGTTTCAATTTGAACAAAGGTTGAAAGACCAATATGTTCAAAACTGGAGGACTAGATGCAATGGAAGTAGTAAACTTTGTCATTATATACATTTTAAACCTATGTACAATGTTGAGAAGTATGTTACTGTTGTAGATATAGCAAAATTTCGATCCTGTATGGCAAATTTTCGAAGTTCTTCACATAATCTCATGATTGAAAAAAAAAATTGAAACATATAATTAATAATGTATAGTATAATTCAAATCGACATTTGTTATGAATGAAACTGTGCTCGGAATCAGTGTTTGTTTGATGAGCAATTTATAGACACAGGTCGTAAGTAATAACGAAATGGTCGCTAGAACCCCATTTCCATTGAAACAACATGAACATTATCTAAGTGTTTCGATAAAATTTTGATTAGAAATATTGTATTTATTTTGTTATTAGCTTTATCTCTGCATATTACACAGTTTGTGTATTATGCCATTGAGTTTTACCTTGCCCAAGACGAAAAAGGTCCATTCATACGGATATTTCATTCATAGGGGGCGAATTAATTTACCCTTTATTATGTACTATTTTCTAATGTTATCTGAAAGGATAACAGAGAGCTGCGTGACATAATCGTTTACAAAATCACGTAGAAATTATAGTATTCTATGTAGTTTGAACAACTATTCATATACATATGCTATACATGTTATTACTGTTCTGCGGAAATGTTTTGTCTATTTCGGGGGCGGTTGTTTACTGTTGCTTTTAGGCAAATCGTATTAAAAGAATCTGAACCGTATTGTTCACTCTTGGGCTAATCGCCACAAAGGGTTATAAGGTGTCCATAGGTCAATAATGCCCCCACATACCATACAATCCTATATAGCAACAACTATCAAAGGGCAATAACAGTAGTAAAAATAGTAAAAATGGTCATCTGCACATTTAGGTTGTTCATCTCTGAAAGTTTGAGGGTAATCAGGCTAATAGTGTGGGAGGAGTTTGACACACAAGATTTCAGGACGGACGTATGTATGGACAGTAGCAATGCTATATGTCCCCACATAAATGTTAGGGGGCATAAAAACGATTTTGGGGCTGGGGTACATGGTAATTTTGGTGGGAGCTTCAAGAAATTTGGTAGAGGGCCGCCCAAGAAACATTTGCGTGAAAATTATTTTACAATCAGGCCAGTGGTTTCAGAGGAAAGGAATATGAAAAAAAAATCATATATATATATATATATATATATATATATATATATATATATATATATATATATATATATATATATATATAGGGAAAACTAGTATCATCCTGTGGCGGCCATGTGTTTTAATGAAACCGAACAATGTGAAGGCATTTTGTACAGGATCTCCCATGGAACACTGCTGTCAAGTTATTTTGAAATCTGACCAGCGGTTACACAGAAGAATATCCATACCGGAAAAAACTAGCCTGTCCCTATGGCAGCGATGTTTCTTTTAACAAAACAGACTGATTTGAAGGAAATTAATGGAAGATCACTGCTGCGAAATTATAACAAAATTGGGCATGCAGTTTCTGAGATTTTTAAATTTTTCCTTTTGGTTGAAAATTTTTGCAAGGACTTAGATTTAAAGGAATCCGAAAGAGGATCATCAGAAAATTCCTGTGAAATTTGGTTGGAACTGGCTTGGTGGTTTAGGAGACGTTCTTTAAAGAAATTGTAGACGAGGGACGGACGGTCAGACGACGGACAATCAACGAAACTAAAATCTATTTGAGCAAAGTATCATAAAGAATACATTTTGCCAATATCAAGCTACCTGCTTTCCGTGCATTTTCTTTATGATATCCTCTTTGATCTTTTTAACTTTTTGCTTTTCTTTAAATCGTTTTGTTAGTTTACGTGTTATCCGGTCAATATCACCAGGGTGCAAAGCGATGATAGCCAGGGTGACTTTATCTGGATCTACTACATCTTCTTTTAGTTGCAAGGCAGATGTTTCAGCACCAAGTATAACAGACCTTTGCGTTTTATCTGAAGGATATAAGGATATTGCATGTGACGGAATACAGCTGATTAAGTTTAAAAGTCTTCCAGTTCAATAAGTCAGTCAGAAATTATTTAATTCATAACATGGTATAAGCTAATAAATAACACATCAGTCAAACTTCTATCCTCTAAATACTTACTTCTGTAGGAAGCATTTTCAGTTGAATATCTAAGTATGTTGTAGTATGCTCATCTTCCACTAAATTATTTTAAGATATTGATGTAAATGTAGAGGATCGTCATCAAATATATTCATCTTAAAGATATCTATATCAGGCTACAATTACATGGTATTTCTAGTTACAGTTATAAATTAATTACATGGTCCAGTCTATTTAGTGGATATTTTCAAATATGAAATTTGGGTATAGTTTATGTTTAGAATTTATTTGCAAAAGTTTATTTACAGCACCTGTTTTATGGCTGTTATACAAAACAGTAAGCACAAATAAAATCTGTTTCGCCACAATTGTTTTGATATACTTATCACTAAAACTAAAGATCTTAAAATATAAAATAATCTACACTGACCTACAACATTTCCTGGCACTGATCCATCACTATCTGTCAATTTATTTCGACATGTGGCATATTTTGCTGCTTTTTGATACTCTTCAGTCATGCTTGACTGATAAACAACCACACGAATATCTGTTACATGATGCTGTATATTTCCTTGGTACTCTACAATGGCTTTCATTATCATATCAGCACTAGCAGCAGCTGTCATTCCTAAACCTAATGATATCATTTTTATTTTAAAATGTTATTTCTAGTGCATTTTTCATTTCTAGTGTCCCCCACCCCCTTACATTTCATATTCGGTGATACTTTTGAGATTTAACCAGTCCATCTATTTTAATTTGTATAAATTTACCTATAAAACTAACCAGGCGAGCATTTCAAAAAGACGATATTCCAAAATTTAGAAATTTAGTATCTGATAAATTGATGCATTAAGAGTCAGTTAAAGCTTTTCGTTGGGTATATAATGAAGAATGGATTTTAAATTTCTTTTGAATTAAAAAGTAACCAGAAGGTGTTTTTGTCACTAAAACTAATGTCTCCTCCATGTAAATTTTAGCTCTGGCTGCAATTTTGTGCAGCAAAGCATGAAAGTGTCGGCGATATGCACAACTAGGCTTGGTACTGATTACTCCTGTGAAGTTTCGTCGAAATCTGTCCAGCAGTTTGACCTGTGAAAGCCGGACAAGATTTTTCTATTTCTAGCTCTGGAATGGCCATTTTGTGCGGCGAAATGGAAAGTGCCAGCGACATGCATAACTGCATAACTAGGCTTAATATTGATCACTCCTGTGAAGTTTCGTCGAAACCCAGCCAGCAGTTTGACCTGTGAAAGTCAGACACGATTTTTCTAATTTTAGCTCTTGGGGCCATTCTGTGCAGCGAAGCGGAACGTGTCGACGACATGCACAAGTAGACTTTGTACTAATCATTCCTGTGAAGTTTCGTAGAAATCCGGCCAGCAGTTTGACCTGTGAAAGCCTGACAAGCTTTATCCGGACAGACGGCTAAGGCAAAAGCAATATGTCTCCCTCACCTATAGGGGAGATAAAATAAGTAATAAATGAATACTAAGCATTTAGTATGTAACCTGTGCCAAGAGCTGGCAATGCAATACTTGTAAAGAGACATTTGTCAGCTTCTTGAAGGCATCTGATAATGACAGAATTCCATTTATCAATATAATTTACTGTTGACATTTCTACGGCTGTTATATGTATAATGTTTTTACATCCAAGGCCTTTGGCTTCTGATACAACTATCTGCTCGTTTTTCATTGTCTGTCCTACAAGAAGTAAATAACAATGGATAAATGACATAAAACACTGTAAACTCTGTTCAGATTGCAGAATATGATATTTAAATAATTTTATAATGATATGAACTTTAATCTGGTGTCAGTATAATGTGACTGTGTCACCCATTGGGATATCATGTTACGTGTCTACGGCGTGATATTCAAGTGAGGCAGCACTATAAAGCTGGGCATTGCTACAAGCAAACACTGTCATTCAGTAGACTGAAAAAAATGTTAAACAAGAGCTCAAAGAACACAAAATGTCCCCCTTGATGCATTCAGTAACTGCACAAGAAAAGAGAAATTATTTGGTTAAAGTGAACTGGACATTTGACGTACTGACCTCAAATCAATAATTATGGGTCATTTACCAGTCAAAATTGACTTCCGTATCAAATGTGATCTTAGACCAAAGCATTCTCTAGTTATTGTGAAAAAAGTTCTACTATTCTTGGTCACTGTGACCTTGACCTTTGACCTACTGATCTCAAAATCAATAAAGTCATCTGCTGGTCATGATCAACCTCCCTATTACATTTCATGATCCTAGGTCCAAGCGTTCTCAAGTTATTGTCCGAAAACAGTTTAACTGTTCCAAGTCACTGTGACCTTGAACTTCGTTCAACTGACCTCAAAATCAATGGGGTCATCTACCTCCCTATTAAATTTCATGATCCTAGGTCCAAGCGTTCTTAAGTTATCGTCCGGAAACGATTTAACTGACCTACTGACCTCAAAATTAATAGGGGTCATCTGCTGGTCATAATCAACCTCCCTATTAAGGTTCGTGATCCTAGGCCCAAATATTCTCAAGTTATTGTCCGAAAACAGTTTAAATGTTCCAGGTCACTGTGACCTTGACGTTTGACCAACTGATCTCAATATCAATAGGGGTCATTTGCTGGTCATGATCAACTACCCTTTCAACATTCATGATCCTAGGCCTGAGTGTTCTTGAGTTATCATCCAGAAACCGTTTAAATGTTCCGGGTAACTGTGACCTGAATCTTTGAGCTATTGACCTCAAAAGCAATTAGGGTCATCTGCTGGTCATGATCAAACTCCCTATCAACTTTCATGATCCTAGGCCAAAGCAGAGTTATCATCCAGAAACCGATTGATCTACATACCGACTGACCGACTGACAGCTGCAAAATAATTTACCCCTCCTTCTTCGAAGGGGGCATAAAAAGACGCACACAATGAACCAAGCATTTTATCAGTTTTATTTATCGAGTTTAATTAATTCTATGTGGAAAGACACAAATGTAATATTCTTTCGATAACATGTATGATTTTCCTGCTGAATTTAACATTGAAAGTTCTTCTTTCTTTACCTATTATAGACCAAGAAAATTCGACAAACGTCTCCTACACATAAAACAACGTCAATGTCAAAAGCTTTATTACACTAGTGTAATACTAAATCTAGGTAACAACTTTATTCCTTCTCACGACGTCAAGCATGTGACCAAATGCAATATAACGCTACACTTATCAAAATGAATTAAGTGTTGTCAGTTAAAATATAAATCAGAGGAAAGGCGTTCTCATTGTCCAAACCCATGAAGGGAAACAAGAATCTTTCTTTGATAACTCAAACTTTGATTCAGTTCAAAAGTTGCATTCTTTCCAAAAAATGTATGTTATTTCTTTCCAGCAGATTCCTAATAGAATCCAGGGCAAGTTCTTAAAACTATCCAGTTTAACACGTTGGGTCAAACCTAGGATCATTTAACTCCCTGAGGCCGATATCGTAACATACCTGCTGCGGCGGGATAAGAATTACCACCTGGAGTCGAAGACATTATCTAACCTTATCATAATCACACCCGCATACAGTCCGTTGAAATCATGCAGGGAAACATTATTAACTTGGGTGTAAATTAAAATATACTTACAAAATACTCGAAGTTTGAACAAATATTTTTATATCTAATTTCGTCCGTAGCTTATATCCAAATAGAACACAATTTTCACTTCGAAATATTCACAATTTAACACACCTACTGCGTTTAATAGATACTTGAACATTAAAATCCAATAAATAGAAATGCATCACTGAATATTTACATCAGCATTACATAAATTTACTAATAAACTTTGTTAATGTGGCAGTTGACCTTAATACAATCGACACTGTTTATTGTCCAATACAGGTAAATCCAATAATTGCTTTGCAACAGATCTATGACGGATTATCTTTGAACACCCCTGGACTTATAGGACTCAACTGCCACATTATCAAAGTTTATTAGTACACCCGTTTTTGTGTGAATATCAGTGGTTTATTTTGATGTATAATCTATTTCTAAACATGTACACAAATGTTGTGTGTCACGCGCTGAGACAGTTAAGTTGTAATATTTACATCCATCTTTGAATAATTATTAAATTTACAAACATGCGTTTATTTACATATACTTTTTTTGTATTTTATGAAACATGCTTTGTTGTGTTATTTTTAATCCATTTGTATCGTATGTGATGTAAGTGTACCAATATTTCAGCCTTCTAAAACTTAACATTTTCCGACCATTCATTTGTCTGATAATGCAATCGCATCGTCGGAATCATCATCCGACGGAACTGATATTTCAGAATCAGCATGGTAATAAATAAATATTTTCTTCATTTTAAGAAAGATCTCTGGCCGACGACATTATTTTTTAAATTACTCTTTTGAAATACAGTATGAACGAAACACAGCGGAGATTTTATTTCATTTACATTACCGCATAGTTACAGACATTTATTTTAACGAGGGGACTAATTATTAGCACAACTAGTAATTATTACATCAAAGAAATAATAGCCGTATGCAAAGTGATTTTGCTTTTGTCAAACTTATCAAAAATTAACAAGTACTTATCGCAATCATCATGATCTCGGTGCCGCGACTATACTCGTCAATCGCCGTCCTGGGGAGTCCTGATAACGCGCGTATAGTCGCATATCGACGCTACAGGGGTAGAAAATATAACGCCTATAGTCGCATTTCGGCCCCAGGGAGTTAATAGACTTTTTATGAAACTATTACCATTGTCTAAAACCTCAACACTTAATAAATCGAAAATATTATAAATAATAATATAAAAACTGAACAGAAATATGCACAGAATTAGCTTTTTTTGTTTAACAACGTTTATCTCTATAACATACTTAGTCTTTTAAGTTCTGTATCAAGCTCTTGACCTCCAGCCTTTCTTATCGCCTGTGCAACACCTCCTAGAATTAGATAATAACAAGCAAATTCAGTAAATTAAAATCCCCCGCCAAGTAAGTTGTTTTATGAATAAGGAAACTATATATTGAAAATGATATTCGATTTCCAGATATACATATGTTATAGACAATGGGATTGTGCCGTGGTTTTGTTTGTTCACTGACTGATTTGAATGTATTGTGATTAATTCTTTTTAAATTCATAAACATTATAGAAAATAAGGGAATAACTATAAAGTTAGTTCAGTTATCCTGACAAAAGTTTGTGTAAAACTGTCACATTTGTATTAAAGTTCAACATAGGTAAATTTATGTGGAATTTATGACATTTATAACAATTAAAGGGCAACAACTCTGCAGATACTTAAACAATATCCTGAAAAATGTTGTGCATGCTACCACCCTGTAGTGTTTCATATTTGCTGTACATTAGGTGGACCGATGGTCTTGTGTAACACGCTTGACTGTCAATCCAGAGGTTCGGGGTTCGAATCCCGGTCCAGGCACTGGAAATTTCTGAGATGGTCTTGATTATCTCCCACCTAACTAAGAGGCCTGTACTGGTTCTTCAAAGGAAAGACGGCTTCGCCTGTATCGGTGCTATACATTAGGCACGTTAAAGAACCAGACTGTCTATTCGTAAAGAGCTAGGCTAAGTTAGCCGGACAGGCCAGTATCTAAAAAGGATTTCTCTCTATCTGTTCTGGGGTCTTTATCTCACTCTGTCCCTCTGGTCAGATCGCTCTGTGTAGAGGATGAATTTCGCGCCCTGTGTGGCTGCGCTTGATATATGTAAAGCGCCTTTGATTATGTTTATCATGAAAAGGGCGCTATATAAATCTGGTATAATAATATAATGATAATTATATACATTTACCTGAAGATCCATTAATAAATTATTTTTATGTGATAATTTATGTTTTGTAAAACAATTAACGGGCTCTGAAACTCTGAAGCTATTGAAGTGATCCTGACGCCAAACAGTGATCCAAATCAATGGGGAAACCCTGTTTTACTTGTTCAAGGGGGATAATACAATATGTGAGGAATGGACAACGCAAAATCTGTATCCTGCCACCTTCGAAGGAGGATAATATAGGTAACACATTTTTTTTTTGAAAAATTTAATGCTATATTTTCGAAATTAAAAGATAAAGTTTATAAATTTGAATGAATTCAAGATTTTAAAATTGAATTTAAAACGTATCAAAAATTGTTAAATTGCGGATCTGCATGAAAATAATACAGTATGTATATTCTTAGTTAGCCTGGGAAGCCGTTGATAATATTTGTGCTTTGTCAGAAGAAATCATACCTAATACTATGCATTAAAGATCACTTAATTTGCGCTAATTAGTGTTAATTGGCATTCATCGACTTTCTGATATTATCAACGCCTGGGGAAATGTGAAGGAGTTTCCATGTTACTACCGATTATCGATTTTCTATAATTAGCCTAATTAACATGTGATCAGATTTGCGCTTGTTTGAAATGGAAACGAGGCAATGATGCCGAAAATTCGGCAATTTCCGTAGATCACTAGGTCTGCATTAATATAACTTCTTGATAGCTATCACGCAAATTTAAGTTTATACTGATATATATAAAAGTTGTTACAACTTGCTGGAAAAGCTATGGGAGGTACAAACTGGTATTTGTCTATGGCCCGGAAATGTTCGGAAACCTTCGGAAGTACACGATTCCGATCTGTCTTTTCCGTGAGAATTCCGTTTCTATTTTTAGCCATGGTATATTGCTTTCAGAAGTTATCGTTCTTTATCAAACACCCGCATATTTCGGGTGTAATATAGGTGGCGCTGCGGTTGGAAAACAGGTTTCCCCAGGCTGTCAATTTGCAGGTATTAAAAAAGTTAGAAATTGTCAGACTGGATTCCCAGGCTAATTCTTAGTTACCTTGACTCATATCCAAGTCTTTATTGGAGCTGTTTACGATGGCATCTGTGTCCTCTTTAGTAATATCACCTTGTTTTACAGTAACACGCACGTTTCCAACTGTATAATACACGGCCTTACAAGCAACAGAATCCATGCCAGAACTTTTAAGTGCCGAGGATTTGTGGTCCTTTTCTGAAACTAACAAATGATATGCGTACGATTACCCTTGACCTTAAATATTAACATCCCACTATTTTCAGTTTTGTATCTGTTTTAAATTTACCAGAAATATCTGGCATAGCATGTGTGTTCAGTATAACAGACAATCAAAGCACAGAGAGAACTGATGTGGGCGGCGTTTGACAGCTTCTAAGTATGGGCATGAACAGTTCGCTTTGACGAATTTTATTTCATGTGCTCATTAATAATTTTGGTGATTCTAGTTAAAATTTTATAAGCATTTTCAACTTTTGACCGAATCAAGGGAAAAACTCTGCTTTTACTGAGTCAAGAGGGATAATACTAAATTTGAGCAGAGGGCATGTGCATATTAATAATTATGTGACATTTGGGGATTCTGGTTTTAATACTTTTTGAATATAAACATTTCCAGCTTTTTACTAAATCAGGGCGAAAAACCCTGCTTTTAGTGAGTCAAGGGGAGATAATATAATATATATGCAAAATTTGGCTTAATTTATAATTTTGTGAGGTTTGGTGATTTTAGCTCAAAAACTTTCTTAATTATACATTTTCATTTTCATTTTTTTTTAACAAATTAAGAAGAAACATTCTGTTTTAACTGGATCAAGACGGATAATACTAAATGTGAGCGAAGGTCAGGATTGTGCTAGTTAGTAATTATATGAGGTTTGGTGAATCTAGCTAATATAATTTTTGAATTATAAACATTTTCAATTTTGGACGGATGGACGTACGGACGTAAAGCCGGACGAACAACGCCAAAACAATTCTCCTCTGCCTTTGGCGGAGGATAAGAACATTTTGATAAAATATTATGAAGGTAAAGCAGAAAATGTGGCCTCTAGATCATTAACAAGTTTTTTCTATGACTTGACCTACACAATATTATAGCAACGTTGTCCTTGACTTTAAATAACCCAGTTTCAAACTTGACCTAGAGTTCATACAAAAAAAAAAAAAAAAACACACTTTAAAATTTAATGAATTAGAAGACTAAAATAATTCTATATCAAATACGTTTTAGCTAGACGCGTCACAAGGTGAAAATGTGCATTTTTTAATATTTTAGGGGCCATAACTCTGGAAATAGGGTGCGGATCCAGACAAAAAAAAAGAGGTGCGTAAGTTTATATTCCGATATAGACTCATGCATTATCTTACATTGAACATTTGTGCTGTGGTGAGTTAAAAAAACTGTGTAACCTTTATGGGCACCAAATCGTGAAAAATGCAGAACCAAATTTTATTGCAATTTCTTATACATGTAAATACTAAAAAAAAGATGTCCGTATCTCTCACTGAAAATGAGAGTGCTAATAAGTTGCTACAATATATACTGTATAGCGGGTTATATTCGCGGAGGTTTAATTTTCGCTATAACACACTATGTACCCGGATAATCTTGACTCTGTTCAGCGACCCTAACTCAGTGCAAACACGGCGGATGTAAAGCCGATACAACTATGTTTTCTGTGTAATTTCGATGTATAAAGGAATTTTTCGGTTGTTATATCTGTCAATTGATCAAGTGTATATTTGTTTCAAAATGTATTATGTTAAATAAATCAACCCTTGTGTTTTCAGGTGGAATACCGACGAACAAGGCAAACTTTTCAATGAAAAAGTTTACAAAAAATCTTAAAAAATACTTGTATGCTTTTGATGCGTCTACTATTTTGTAGTTTGAAAGCAAAAATATACTGCTTTATAGGCCCGTTTATACTATGTTGTTAACCCACTACATGTTGACACAATACATGTTCAAATGTACTGACAGCAAGAAAAGGGGTAAAAACCTAACTTCGAGTTGATAAAAACCGAACTCAGTTTACATGAGGAATGGATAAAAACCTAACTTACACGAAATCGCTGGTAGAATAAACACCTAACTGATTAGTATTCTATAGAAATGAATGAATTTACATGTACATGGTCTGGTTATTGTAAACATTACTTTACTTTGTAAGCGGTATTGTCTTCAAACTTTGTCATTAATTTTACAAGATGTTATATGTATGCCCACTACAGTCAAATATTTTTTCATAATTTTAATATTATGCAAAAAGCAATGTTTGCAAAAGTCTGGATAAACCCTCGAAAATAATTTTATATTAAAGTCAAAATTATTATATAATTATACCGGTATAAGAAATTATTAAATACCGCCGATGTTTGAAGTTCTGTAACCCCCAACCCTCTCTCCCTCCATCTCTCTCTCTCTCTCTCACACACACACTGTTTCAGAAGAATTGCGTTTGTTTCAAATCTTGTATATCTTATAGTGTAAGAGATTTGATAGAAGTGCTTATGGAATATTTTGATATTGTTTAAATGGGATTAGATTTATGATTAATTATTAAATATGATATTTTTCAGACGGTAAGTAGGGAAGAAAAGTGTGTGTGCGGGGGTGGGAGCGATGCATGGACTGACAGGGCAGGGGTGTGTGGAAATCCACACAAATTTTTCACTTGTCCACGGACACTTAAAAATCCACTTGCCAATAGTCAAATTTCAGCCGCTCGGATTTGTTATATCAAACCTTCATGAAACTAAAAATAGACTGGAGAGTTCTTTTTTAGGACAATGAAAAGAAAAGCATATCACAGTAACTGTGGTAAAAAAATTAGCTCTTAAAATATTTGCCTTTTAAAGATCGCGTAAGCAGGGTTCGGGATATTTTGATGCCATGCCCGAAACACTGTCCACGCAATGATGCAAAGCCAGATGAATTCAGAGAAAGACTCTTAAAACGTTTCAACTTGTTTTTAGTCATACTTATAGTACATAAGCCATAGGGTTGATTGGTACCATCTGGGGGGATTAATTCTCATAGTGATTTTTGGAAAGGCATACAACCCTGGAGTAAGATAATATGTGATAGCAATGTATCGACGGTAGCTTTTGGTTTGATATCCTGTTTTATGCCTGCACTTAGATACAAGTTCTGGTGAGCTAAAATATATCCAGTGTAGACATACGAATTATTGAACATATGCTATTCAGTTTGAATAATTGATATATTTGTAACAAGTATTTAACAACAAACAAATAAGATATTTCCTTAATTTTCGACATTTTTGGGTTTGCTTCTTTGAATAAATGTAAATTAAAATAATGATTATAAAGAACATCTTAATAGCATGGACAACTTTTAAGCATAATTACAGTTGATAATTAGATTTTCTTCAGATAGATCATAGACCTTAAGGAATCATTTCCCCCTGCCTTCCTAAGGAATATTCAACATTATGGCTTTCGAAAATTACATACTGAATGTTTTTTTATTCCTACATGAATGCCGTTTGATTGTTAGGGCTTTTGTAATTTACGGGACATTTAATTTGTTTCTTAAAACCATTTAAGACGATGAAATAGTGTTACACAATGATTAAAAAAGTGCATTCTGTAGTTAATTAACAATTTTATTTAACCATGAATTGAATGTGTTTTAAAACAGGATTTCTTTCACGTACCCGTTGACATCTAAATTAGTGTAATTTACGTCACAGTGATTTGATTACCATCATTATAGATATTTTACTCGTACTTGTAACCCAATGACCAAGATGTTTATGATTCTTCAATATAAATGAAAGACTGAATAGTGTTTCTAATAACTATTTTTTCTGCGGTGGAATGAACTTTTCCATGACGTAATCTCAGTATAAGTTTGTATGTTACAAAACTGAAATTTCTGAAGTGAAAATATTCCCTTCACAGATCGGGAAGAAAATTTAATATTTTATAATATATACATTATTTGTATTGTTGAACTAAATATTTACTAGAATGCAGTGAATCACCATCTAATTTCAATATTTGGGCGAATTTTACGTGACAATAAAATATGTTACCGGAATCAGTACAAATCAATTGTAAATGTTCAAGAACATAATTTTACATGTATATATTGTTATATATTTAAGAAATAGGTGTTAAACAAATAGAAAACAATAGATACTCATTGGAACACCATGGCTTCATAGGGAATCATTCTTAGTTTAAATGTTAGAAATCTTCTGACACTTACTTATTAACAGATAACACATATATTCAACCATAATTATTTGACCTTCAACCGATGTTTATGTAAACAAGTGAAGGAACTGGCTGACAATCCAAGCCTTGAATATCTGTTGAAAGTCAAACAGCGTTCAAAGAGTACTTTCAAAAGTACCAACACTTCAAAAGTGTCAGAGAGAGACATCACGGAAAAAGGCACACTTCTGTATATACTTAATTGATATCATTCATTATATACTGGCATTAATACAGGCCACAAATGTCAACGACCTGAATGTGCATATAGTAGTCTGGCACAAGTTGTTCCCACTATCATTTGCGTCCAATCATCTGAACGATGCAATGTATCCACCTGCTTATCCGTTAGTTTATACTAATTTGTTTTAGCTCGATTGTAATTAAAGCTTCAAGCTTATTGGTATCACTGTCGAGTCCGCTTCCTAGAAGACCAGTACTGGTGTCATTAGAAAAGTCATGGCTGTGACCCCAGTGGGGCTCGAACCCACGACTCCTGCATTGAGCCGACACCTTATCCACCAGACTACCGCTCCCCTATCTGTTCATAATGATGAATCTTGAAGTAACACAACCTTGAGCAGAAAAGCTTTTGAGGGGCCATGGCTTCAGTGTGCCTAGATCAGCCGTACCAGCATCACAGAATTCTGTAAAACTTACTATAAAACAGACTTCCAACCTTCAAACCCGCCCGCTTAGCTCAGTAGGTAGAGCGTCGGTCTACGGATCGCGGGGTCGCGAGTTCGATCCTCGGGCGGGGCGTATGTTCTCCGTGACTATTTGATAAACGACATTGTGTCTGAAATCATTAGTCCTCCACCTCTGATTTATGTGGGGAAGTTACTTGCGGAGAACAGGTTTGTACTGGTACAGAATCCAGGAACACTGGTTAGGTTAACTGTCCGCCGTTACATGACTGAAATACTGTTGAAAAACGGCGTTAAACCCCAAACAAACAAACAAACGAACAAACAAAACCAACCTTCAGGCCAAGAAAAAGAAAAGCATCATAAGTTTCAGCAGAAAATGTTCTTCAAACTAAAGGTTGACACAGCACATGCGAACTAAAAATGTTGAAGCTACACAACCGGAAACAGACATGACTTTAGAAGACAAATCCATACACATAGAAGTGGAACCTGCGCAGATCAAAGCCGAATATGCGGATGTAAAAAAGTGATGACCGTTGTAGAAAAATTTATGTATCCATTCAAAGTAGAAATTGACAATAACAGCCTTTACATTTTAAAAAATATCAAAGAAAGTGACAAGCTCGCAGAATAGAACCGTTACGGCTCAGATAAGGGCTGAAAGAAATGTGTTTGGACTATTTGTGATATTAGTTGTTGAACGCGCATGATGTAGACATAGACTTTCCTGTGTCATTGGCAACATCCTACGGAAACAAAGACAGACAAAGCCAAACTATTATGCTACGTTGAAGGAAATATCGAACTGCAACAAGCCATTCTAAGGCGGCCTATTTCTTCATACGATGATCATAAAGTTGTCATGGAAATATTATGAATTTTTGCAAAAAAACTATACTTAAATTGAATAAACTTTCGTGAAAGTAGGAGAATGTTTTCGTGAAAATATTATCTTGTTAACGAGACAATGTGTCAAATGGTGCCCGGAACTGCATAAAGATATCCCAATAAACCCCTCTACGGAATGAAGTGTGTTATATCAACCTCAGTCCCCAAACACCACCCCTAAGAGTGTCTTAAACTTATAGATATTTAATTATAACATTCGTATGGGTTACAAAATCAACGTATTTTTTCAACTCCCTTTATTATTTCTGTTCATTCCGTATCTGTTATCGTATGCAGTAGTTGGCACAATTGTGATTTTTTTCACTTAGAACAAGAGATTCTTTTCATGTAAAGTTTTTAAATTTTCACGTAAACTACGAATTTTCGTGAAACTATCTGCTTAAGTGAATGCAGAAATATGCCACCATACCATTCTATTGAAAATGTATCTCACATCATTGATGGCGATGCTTTGATGGTAGATTTCGTTGCGGATACATACTTTCCCAAAACAATCTAGTCTGTCGAAAGAAAACGACGTGGAACTGCACCAACACTTCTGTTTTCTGGTCAAAATTACCAAAACATCTACAGAATTGGAAATATTTCATGAGCAATGATGACAACAAAACTCAATTATGTTCAGACAGCTTAACAAATGGGACGTCAGCATGTGTGCTCCGACGACGTTTTGGAGGACGGAGAATCATTTGTATTTGCAGTATAATGGTCACCCAAAATATCTGAACATCAACAAGGTTAGGTACGAAATGTTTGTCAAGAAAAACGGCAACCAAACGGCGTTCTTGATAGTTCCGACGGCATAGACATGACCCTGTTGCCAACATATCAGTCCAGTCAGCTATCGTTTACTTATTCATTTATTTATATTATTTATATTAATCTACAAAATCTTTAATGTACATATTTGCGTAGCTTTTGTAAAAATGATAGGAAAACTTTTTTATATTAGACTCAAATTTGATACAATCTCTTAATGTTTTTCTACATTAAATTAATACTTTTGTAGTTTTATTCATATAAAATTAAACGACCTTGATCTTTTCTTAAAGTTGTATTTTTGGCTACATGCCCATGAAAATAGCCTTTATCTTCCTGGTGTTGATAAAAATTGCTGGGACTTCGATGAAGAACAACAGTTAGTATGCAACTTGAGTGACAGAAAGATTGTTCCTGATAAACTTGTTGACATATTGTGCAACACTGACATAAACGAAACCAGTGAAACTGATGAAGATTATGAGCTTACCAATATTGACGATATCTTATAAGATTCAGACAGTGATGAAGAGTCATAACTAAGAATATTCTAATATTTTGAATACATAGAACATGTGGTTTATTGAAAACAAAGAATAACCTTGACGTGATATACAAAGACAATGACTGAAAATAATAAAAGCAGCATATTACCGATTACGGTAACATATTGTAACATAAATTACATTTTTGCATTCAATTAATTAACATGATATTTGATATATAACCATAGAATGATTTTATTGATTAGTTAAAATGTTTCTTTTCTAAACATAATACTAAATAACAACCACTTTATCATGTTTATATGAAATATTATGAAAATCTTGATTTTATGGTAACGTATTTTACTATATAAAAGTACCATCTGGTTTTATTCAGCATAAAATGTTTACTGTTTAAGGATAAGAACATTGATACAGAAGTAGACAGGAGTATGCACCTTTTAGACAGATCCGATAGTGAAACATCATGTTTAAACAACATATTTTGTGTTTTTCGTCTACACGTGTATTGTCACGTAAATTACAATAAATACAAGGTGACTTTGATATTAAAACTAATGACTTGTGAATAATTGTCTAATTGTAGATTTAACATATTAAAACAAGTTCAGAAATTGCTTTGATTTAACGATATTCATACTTTTCTGTTCCATATTATTTATAGAAGTACGAGGGGCGTTCAATATGTAATGTTACTCCGTATGTAGTTCCGTAACCGCTGCTTATTTTGAGATGCAAGTTTCGGCACATTATAGAGCAATTTATTGGGAACACAATGCAATATAAATAAAAAATAGGCAGGTTCAAAGTTAAACTATAATCATTTTAGTGAGGTGTACTCAGGTGTACTGGACCATAATTATAATTTAGGTTTGTCCTGGGCATCCAGAGTCTCTGAAAAATAAAATAACTTGTAAAATCACAAAACTTTATCATTTTTCTATGAGGTACAGCAGTTTGTGATGCGTTTGCGCTTGTTTTAAGCTATCTATTGCAGTTTTAATTTTACAACACAACTAAAAAATCTAAACTCGAGGTTGATTCCATCTCGAATGGGTGTTGAGAGCGATTAATCAAAGTTGTAAGAACTAGTTTCCCAATCGAGAATTAAGATACTAGTATCAACTTAAAACACAGTAATTTTTAAACGATGATTATCGCGCCTGACAAAATTGCAAAAGCTTATTGTACTCACCTTATCATTTTTTGAGTAAAATATACACACTCAATTTAAAACTGCTATCAACTTAATTATTTTAGTTTTCATATGTTTTTGTGAAGATCATGATTTGTTATATCTGTTTAAACTGAAAATTGAAATATAGTTCTAGTTGTTGAATAGTAGAATCAAGGAATTGCTTATTACAATCTCAATATTTTGGACATAAAATTGTCTAGTATACCCGAGTACACCTCACTCAAATGATTATATTTTTACTTTAAACCTGCCGATTTTTATAATTTATATAACATTGTGTTGCCAATAAATTGCTTTATAATGTGCCTAAAACCGCATCTAAATATAACAAGCGGTCACGGAACTACATACGGAATAACATTACATATTGAACGCCCCTCGTATTAATTAATTTCAAACAAGAAGGTAACGCACATTAATAGGCCGTAAATTACAAGCGCCCCAACAATCAATGGCAGAAAATTTGATTTTGTGATCTGCAGAATTCTACTACATTATGTTCTATGTATTTAAACATGTCATATTAGTTCAAGAATGAGCAAAATACCTTTCTAACTGCATATTATGAAACAATATTTGTGTTCTTTAATTATGTTTAAGCACAGGTCTATGTGTGTCTGTAACTGCAATCGCTAAACGCTAAAGAGGCATTATTTCAACAACAGTTCTATAATATACATAAACTGAGCTGTTGTCTATCAATTTCCAAGCAAATATAGTCAAAAATAAGAGAGAACCATTAGTTTGAAATAGAGAGTCTTCTTATGTATAACAGAAGTTTGATGAAAGTCCATCTTGGGATGGGGTAACTACAAGGCTAATAACCCACAAAAAGCTACCACCACTGCAATGCTATCACATAGTTTCTGAATTGTCAGATGTTTACCTATCCCAAAATAGCATTGAGCTTTAATCCCCTCGGATGGTACCGCTAGCCAAAATTACTGGGTCTGGCTCATCGACTATTACGATCTCTGTGTGCTTTTGATTTTCATTTGGATGACTATTGGCTCCCATATTACCTTTGACAGTGACTTATTGTCTCAGCAGTTAGAATTCTACTAACAAACTTGTTGAAATACTTCTTTAAATTGTTTACGTTTCTGATTTTTAGCTCACCTGTCACGTAGTGACAAGATGAGCTTTTGTGATCGCCCTTCGTCCGTCGTCCGTTCACAATTTCTTGTGAACAGGATAGAGACCACAGTTTGCAATCAATTTTAATCAAACTTGCACACAATTTGTATTGGCATAATATCTCGGTTCCTTACGAAAACTGGCCAGATCCCATCATGGGTTCCAAAGTTATGGCCCCTTAAAGGGCCAAAATTTGCTATTTTTTGCTTGTAAACATGATAGAGACCACATTTTGCAATCAACTTTAATCAAACTTGCACACAACTTGAATTGGTATAATATCTCGGTTGTTTTCGAAAACTGGCCCATTATAGGTTCCAGAGAACTTGATATTTTGGCTTTTGCAGCCATATAGAGACTTCATTTATGGTTTGATTTGATACAAACTTGCAAATATCTTCGAGAACAATAAATCTTGAATTCCATGGTTCGGTCATAGGTTCTGGAGTTTTTTATATCTGATTACCTCCCCTGATTTTAATCAAAATGGATTTATATCAGTAAGTACTTATAGGACTCATTATTGTCATTAGTTGGACTGAGACAATCAGGGTAGATAACTATGGACTGATTTTATGTCAAATTACCTCCCTTTATTTCAAATTAGAATGGGTATATTTCCGTAACTATTGAAGATGCTGATCTGAAATTTCATTTGTGCCATCATATGGACTTGGACAATCAGTGAAGATACATTTTGACTGAATTTATGACAAATTACCTCCCTTTATTTTTTATATAAATGAATACACCTAGCAGCTTCTAATAAGATTGGTTTTAAATGTTATTTAAGTCTTCCAGGGTAAGGAATAGTCATGCTGGTACAAAAATGCAGCATTTGAGCCTAGGACCCTCAAACTTGATATGAAGATTGGCCCTGACTAGTACGTGACCCATAGGTCAAAGGGACTGTTACAAGAAAATATTTATCCTGATGATATTTAATGTGTATGCCTATGTGATCTATGTCAAAACTTTATCTTATCATTAAGAGCAATGGTACTCAGGTGGGTGATATAGGGTCATCATGGCCCTCTTGTTTATCATAGTCACCGAGTTACAGTGTGCGCGGGACCTAGCCAAACAACCAATCAGATCATGGAAAGTGATGCTTAAAGACACAGATGTATGTTTTTTTCTAAAATTGCAGCAATCGAGAGGCTCTCAGCAAGTACATCACGGATTTCATACATTAAATTATCTTTATCACCTCCATACACTTGAAGCAACACACAATCTAAATGATATTTTTGGTTTTCTCATTTTATACCTGAAAATGTCTGCTTGTCCGCGGACAAACAAAATGAAAAATGCACTTGTCCGCCAGTAAAAAATCACGAGTTGGACAAGTTGGACATAGGAATCCCACATCCCTGCAGGGGTGGGTGGGTCAAAGAACTCCGAGCATCTGTAGTTCATACATAAAGCACAGACAGCTGTTTTCATTTGGTTGGGTGTTTATCTATTCTGAGTTCGTATGTATCCAGCATTGTTTCCTATACTATTCAGGAATTATCCGCAAATCTAAACCCACCCCATAATCAATACAGTTTTTAAGCTATAAAAAGGAATTTCAAACTTTGATACTGTTAAACATTGTCAAAGAGATATTTATTGAACTAATACAGTGGATTAGTAAAGTCTTATTGCAATTTCTGGTACTTTAAAACAGTTAGAAACATAAAACATTTCATTTTGAAGACTTCTTTGAGTACATTTTAATGAATTCCAGCCGCATAATGTGACTTGTCGATTAACATATTTAGTACACTAAACATGTTATCAATACAGGATATTATGGCTATCAAAAGTTTTAGACTAAGATTGCATACTAACATAAAAACATGAAAAAAGACAAGGAAATTATCTACATACATCGTCTTTCTGTCAGCCATGTTGGCACTGAGTTAGGGTCGCTGAACAGAGTTAGGATTATCCGGGTACATAGCGTGTATAATCGCGGTCAACATTCACATCGCGAAATCTAAACGCCGCGATTTTTTGTTACTGCGAATATACACATTTCACCAAGGAAGACCACTCAATTACAAACTTTACTCATCAGCGTTATTGACTTTGTTTTATGTTACTTTACATTGTGTGCGTCAAATTGCAATATCGCAAGATTTTCATTTACACTTCTTTTCATAACAGCTGCAGAACATGGTAAGACTAAGTAAGAAAACCAGAATGTGTACACATTTCGGACAGAGATAAAGCTTCGTTGTCCTAATAAAGGTAGTTCTGCGGCTGCAGGTTTGATGAACCGGACGTAATGGTGTAACGCCATTTATCCCGATAAAAAAGAATAAAGTCAGGACTCAGCATACGGAAATGAAAATCGTTTTGTGAATAAATGGCAACCCGTGAGTAATTTTAATATCTTTCTTAATATAAGATAAAAATACAATATTGAAATGGTTGACATGTCAAACTGTAATATCATCCAGTTCAGACCAGTAAGTGTACAGAGGTCTGATTATATATTCACTTGTGGTCAGTCGGTTATAGAATATACAGATAAATACATGTATTTGGGTATCTTGTTGTCTGAGCACATCGACTTTAATGCAACTGCTAAAAACGTAACACAGAGCGCTGGCCGTGCTCTTGATCGTCTTATTGCAAAATTCAAAAATAATGGTGGTTTACCATATAATGTATACACTAAATTGTATTATTCCTGTGTTGTTCCAGTTATTAGTTATGGGGCTCCAATTTGGGGTTTTA